>NC_089854.1:19965838-20108338 GCF_036373705.1 Amia ocellicauda | reverse complement strand
TGAGGGCGGACTTGGGGTCAGGGTGTGAGCTCGTTTAAAACACAGGCCGGCCGGCAGACATCTGAACAAGTTACATTCCTCTGGAGCGAAATGCGCTCCTGTGTCTGATGCTATGTAGGTCACAGCAGGTGGAAGCCCTACACACACCCCGCTCTCTCTCTCTCTCTCTCTCTCTCTCTCTCTCTCTTTCATACTGTGGGTCCAATGAGTCAGTCTCTGTATTTCCTGTTTCTGTGTGTGTTTATACTGTATGTCCAGTGAGTCAATCAGTGAATTGCTTTATTACCCCCCCCCCCCACCCCTCTCTAGGCTAATCATCAATCTAAACCTTATTCTTACTACAGAATCAATTCCCCTTTGTCTTAAGGTTCATCAATAACAAAGACAACAAAGATCAAATATGTGTTTCAGGGAATACCTTTCTTTAAAAAAATACAAATACAAATAATAAATACACAAAAAATGCCCACCGCTTGGGCTACACGCCACGGAGATGGGCTGTGGAAAGACATTGATACAATATAAAATGCGTTCCTGTTAACAAGAAGAGCATTTGATTTATACTGATGCTTTTCTGTGCCCAACTTCCTTCACGGCAGTGTCGCTCAGCCGGAGACAGGTGGGCATCTTGTAGCCGTTTTTCCAGTGAATGAATCGGCTGTAAAATAACAGTAACCGCGGTAGTAATGAGTATTGTAATAAAATAAAAATGAGGGACTGTGCATGGGGGGGGGGGGGGGGGGGCACCGTGCAGATACAGTTCAGTCGCGTGCACTGGTAATGCTGGTTGCCCGGATACCAGGCAGCCAATGGGCTTTGAACAGCTCGACTTCACCGCGCTGGCGCCCATATACGGTGCCGCCGAGTGCTGCACTGCAGACGCGCACAGACCAATCACCTGCAGCACCTTATATGGAGAGGCTCACCTCTCCCCCACTCTCTCGGTGGAAGGAATGATGTGCGAAGTTACAATGTGTGCAAAAATAATGAAAATGCCCTCCATAAAGTCGCCATTGTTACCACCGGAGGGGCTCTGACCGACAACGCGCAAATGGAGGCGGCCGGCGCTGCTGGTTTATATTTGTGTCTTTCCATCCCTCTTTACCAGCGATCCGCTTTTCGCTTCGGATCAGGTCTAGAATCATGTGCAGGTTATTCATCTGTGCAAGAAATAACACATAATAATAATTACAAAAAAGAACAGACCAAATACATTTTTTTGTTCTTAAGATTTTAAAAAATCACCCATGGCGCTTATTCGGGGATTCTTTTGTCTCTCTCTCCTTCTATTTCCCTCTCCCTCTCTCTCTCCCCCCCCAAGTCCTCAGTCATTCCCTGTCAGTGACACATCTCCCCAAAACACCCATAGTGACACTGAGCGAGCTAGTGCTGTGCAATGTATGATACCAGTGAGCAAGACCCGAAAAACGTCAACAGTCCCTATCTTACATATATGTACTGGTTTATACTGTATAATATAGTGCAGAAGGAAGAGGAAACGGCATGCTGGGATGAGGTACTGTAGGCAAAGCCGTTAAAATCTCAAGCCTAAACCATCAAAAGCAATAAACCCTGTTATGGCGGCTCGGTTATGTATTCTGCTCACGTCTCTCTCTCTCTCTCTCTCTCTCTCTCTCTCTCTCTCTCTCTCTCTCTCTGTGCGTCTAAAAAAATACATGTATCCTCTCACGCCGGCCTATATCGTGGGGGTGGGGGAGCCCCGCTATGGCCCAGTTAAACCAGATCAGACATGTGAATGGAAACGACCCAGTTACACTACAATCACAGACAGAAAGACGCCTCTCCAGGCCGTGGACGTCTTCCACGCCGGACCCAGACTCGTCTTATAAAAGGGAGCAAGAGAAATGCAGCGCTAATACCTTATCCAAACTAAACTGTCCACTTTCCCATTTGACCAGCATCTGACCGGTTCTGCTCATTACATTAGGCTGATTATTTTATTTGCTCAATTCCCACAGTGGATGCGACTCCAGGTATCGCTGGCACTGTTGCCCTGTTCGGGCTGGGTGTCATGGTGGTTTTGCACACTATTTATTTAATTATTTGCGTATACATCGCAATTCCTGTACATAAACTAGCCGGCACGGTTGTGTTGTTGGTGCTGTGCGTGTTGAGGTGCGGCGCTATAAACGAATGAACTCAGAGCTGTGCTCGCTTGGCTTCGCTTCGTGTTTGCACGCTATTCATGTGTATTCAAATAAGAGGAGTGGCTGGTGAAATGTTGTCACCATTTCCATAGGCGGGTTTTAATTTTAAACGAACAGTTTTTCTCTCACACACAATATTATATATTTGAATATTAGTAGAAAACATGTCATTCAATATATTACCTACGAATTCATAAAGACTGCTGCATGGTTGTTTTTGTTGTCCTGCTACGTCTGAGAGGAACTCACCTTTAACACATAAAAACAATAACAACAACAACAACGACAATAATATTAATAATAATATTAATAATAATAATAATACATTATAATGATAATAATCAATCAAATATTGTATAAAAACTAGTGAAGAGCGACTGACAATCGAATATTTACACTTTTGGAACAAGACGTTAATGTTGAAAGACGTTAATGAGGGAGATTCCTTTTAACATTGGGACTAAGGAGGCATCAGGAAAAACTGTAGAGAACTACACCATCGTCATCATAATAATAATAATAAATGGTAACGACACACAGACATATATATTGTTTTACAAATGCAATGGTGTATCTACACTATGATTTTCATGTCATGGTTTATTTTTTAGTGGATCTTGTTGGAGCCCCGCAGTGTGTTGTTAAAACTGATTTTGAGACTCATCAAGAGGGGAAACGAAACGCGCGCCGGTTGAGTTCAGTGGAGATAATTTACGACGGCATTTTGATCAGCCTTAATGAATGACTTTACTCGAGGTACTGTGCATACTGCACACACTGTAGCCTACACAGTACACACACTGCACAGATCCTGCAGAAACGAGCCGAGCAGAACCTCACGTCTATGAACCTCAGCCTATAAAGCCAACGCGACTGTCCCCCGAGCGAGGTGGCTGGAATTCGGCTGTTTCTCTCGCCTCTGGATCCTTCGCTCGGGCCGTTTTGCTTCTGGTTTCTCCAATTTAATTTCATTATTATTTTAAACAGGCACTCGTTGAGGCGCTTGGAACGAAATATAAAACCTTGAAGTACATATAAGGCAAATAGTGACAATGGATCACTGGTCAATGCATCAGAACCTCTATGACAGTATGTCTGTGTGTGAGAGAGACACGGTGTGGGAGTGGGACTGTTCGAAACTTCCATCAGAACAGTCAATCACAATCATCAATCAGCAATCAAGTTCCTCCTGCTTGCGTGGAGTAGCGTCGTCGGTCCAGTCAGTCCCGTGTGATCACTGCTGTGTGTGTGAGAGAGTGTGTGTGTGTGTGTGAGTGTGTGTGTGCGTGTGTGCTTGTGTGTGTGGCACTGCACAGCTGTGTTGACTGTAATATTTTCCACATTACAGCAAGAATAGACACCTCCGAGCCCTTGGCCCCACGGCTGTTTGGCAAACGAATTACGCGTATGCCGATGATGGTGCTCGATTGCTGAATCGATTTGCTCTATCGGCTGTGAGAAGGAGGAGATGGGGAAGCCCCCCTCACCCACCGACCAGGGTGTCGAAATAGATTTTTCTCCCGATGTAGTCGATGCCCCAGTCTTTAGACCGGCGCTATAGGAGTCAAACTGCGACAGCTGCATGGATTATTTTTTAACCTATCTGCGGCATTGATCCCGGCAGGTCCCGATTCTACTCTCGTTTACACGACGATACCTGTTCCCTTATTCTGTTCTGTTAACGAGAACAAGTGAAATATTTGGAGGATCGTTGTCTCCTATTCGCAGACAGGTCAATCACAGCGTCCCTCGGTCTGATCCCACTGACCACGCAGTTCTGACCCCGGCCATGACCACCCTGTTCCGCACTGGAGCCGTCCTTTGCCATGGGCTGGGTAGTACAGCACAATTGATTTATTGTCGCTACACGTTATTTATTTATTTATATTATTATTAGTGGTATTATTATTAGTATTATTATTATTAGTTTTACTATTATTATTCTGATTCTTCATATTATTATTATTGTTGCTGTTTTTGGTGTTGTGTCGTTTAATTATGCATCTCAACGACCAACTATATATTTTAAATAACAATTGCAACGATATGTGGGCAAATATTTTATTTGTATTTTAAATAAACAGCTATATTTTACGTTCCTGTCTAATAATAATAATCAGAATGATCAGAATGATTAGAATACAGTCAGGGGGGAGTATTGACACAACTCCAGGTGTCACCACATCCAACCATGAACAGTCCCACCCGTTACCGTCATATCTGGAATTGTGGGCGGGACTGTTTTAATAATAATAATAATAATAATAATAATAATAATAATAATAATAATAATAATAATAAATATATTTGCTCATTATTTTGCTCGTATCCCCTACTTATTTTTAAGTATTCACTTATTTCGGCTGCTTTGTGTG
Source organism: Amia ocellicauda (assembly GCF_036373705.1). Classification (NCBI taxonomy): domain Eukaryota; kingdom Metazoa; phylum Chordata; class Actinopteri; order Amiiformes; family Amiidae; genus Amia; species Amia ocellicauda. The sequence goes on along the minus strand of NC_089854.1, from coordinate 20,103,795 downwards.
TGGCCCCTTCAAACGAAACTTCTTCAAAACGACTCCTATAAAGACCGGCTCTGCTCTGGGGATTCAGCTCTATTAATTTATTAATTTCAAATTTGTATTCTCATTTTGACAACAACACGGCAATGATTTTAACACAGACCTATTCTGTTAGTAATTGTTCGATTGCCCGCGGAGCCTTTCCCTTTAAAAATGTATTAAAATAACACAAGACAGTAATACTTTCGATGGTAAATTAATAAAATAAACAGGCCTTGTATATCTTCATTCAAAAGTAGTAACGTGATATCTAAACCAAACTATATTCTTAGCACAAATGTGTTAAAATCATAACGCGTTGGGTTATTCATTAATTAATTACTTTATTTATTTACAAATGACCGATTGTGATTAAAGACACTTTTTGTATTAAAAAAGCTATTTGCCGGTGTATGAAACGGAGTCAGTCATACACAAGACGCTATACGAAAATGTGTCACTATTACTACGAAGTTTTGTGATAATAGATAGATAGATAGAGAGATAGCAGATAGAAAGACCGACGTTTCATAATATCTGCTGATTATTCGTTAACTGGAAAAGTGATGTTCAAACAGGGATTGTGATTGTGTTAGAAACAATAATCGTGTTTGTGGGATTAAACACGTTTGTTTTACTTGGGTCATTGGCTCGGCTGCATTACACGAATTCTTTTGGATCAAGAGTTCATATGACGTATTATTAATGATATTTCAACATCTGAATTGCTATTTTGATGCATTCGAAGACAACACGGTCTCTGTTGAGAACTGGTTCACATTAATTAATACTGGGCAAATAAATAGCGGTTTTGTATAATTCTCAGCCTGATTCTCAAATAGGAACAAGTAGAAGTCGGTTTGCATACATCTAAAACCTTACTTCACGTCATGAACTCCTCTCGAAGGATTTATATTTAACGTATCATTTTTTAACTTTCTACACCGTCGAAGGTGCTGATTAAATGATACGGTCGCTGAAATCAGTCTCTATCTTCTTATTTTCCACTTTTCAAAATCAAATCGTCTGTGTTCAAACGGGTGTGTGTGAGACAAAGGCATCGATATAACAGTGTCCAACACAACAAACTTCTACTAACTCAACTGTTATTGAAACACATTGTTTAAATTGTATATTTGGTGGTTTCAAACCAAATCTGTGCCTTCCCTGCTTCCAACACATTTAAAAATTGTTCAATCATAAAAACACGAGATTAAACCTTATTTAGTTATATCATAAATGTGATCAGGAAAGATGGTTATATATGAACTACATAATCTGAAAGCATTTCTCTGATTTGGACCTTTCCCTTAGCGTGGGAAACCTTCATATATGATAAAACTGGAGAAACAAAAGTTAACGACCCGTCCGCCGCCCTGGTGACCTGAGATCATTATATTAACCACACAACGTTGCTGTCGTTTTTTAAACAATCGCTGCATGTATTTATTTTCATTATTGTGCACATACTTAAACCAATACACGAGGTTCAGGAGAATGCGTTCGAGGACGCGTGTTGTGCTGCGGGACACATTATACCTTTATTTCACAAGATCAACATCTGACGGAGCGAGGTTTGTGTTTATGGGGAGTGGGCTGCTGGCAGGGAACCTAAACCACCTCCTTCTACGTTTTCTCTAACGACGTCTTCATACTTTTCTTTACACTTGTGTCACTGACCAGCAGAGCGCGTCAGATTTAACAGTAACAACGTGACACATTCTCCATACGCATGTCCCACAGACTGATGAAAACGCATTCTATAATAATTATAATCATAGTAATAATAACGAACACACACGTTTGCAAGTAAAATGAACATGGCAGACACTTCTTTACTCCAGCCTTTTACTGAATTGGCGAGTAAATTGACATGCTGCTACTGCATCTGATCTCTCTAGGACCTGTTCCTATGCAGCAGCTAAAGGTTATTATTTGCAGATACGTCGTTATTCGTTTTCTGGGCTGTGCAGCGCCTTGCCGCTCTCTCGAGTGCGAGGTCCTTCCGCATCATCTGATTGCACTGGGACCGCTGTTCGGCCGCACAACCAATTAAGAGCCCAGCCTGGCGAGGATCAAGTGGGTGAAATGAGTGCTCGTGTGGGCAGTGTGAGTGAGGGCGCAGGCAGCCTTTCACTCGCCTCGCCGTTTCTACAGGTACCGAGTTTGCGGACGTGTTTCTATCCTCCCGGCACGAGCGGCACCGAACGCGTTCTGCGCCTGCGTCACTTCCTGCCGGGGTGGGTGGGTGGGGGAGGCGACTCCGCCTGGCCACGCCCCCCTCGCCCGGCACGTAGCAACGCGCGGACCAATGGGCGGCCGCCGAACGGGTCCACCGACGGCGGCGCTTGGCAACGCGTGGAAAAAGCGGTGACGTCAGGCGCAGGGAGTATTATGGGCTGCCGGGCTGAGCGGCGGGGCGAGCGCGAGGCGGAGGAGGAAATCAACAGCAGCGCGCGAGCGGCGACATGGAGCTGTCTGCGGTGGGGGAGCGGGTGTTCGCGGCCGAGTCCATCATCAAGCGCCGCATACGGAGGGTACGTGGCCCCGCTGCCTCCGCCTCGCAGGCTCCGGCTTCACGGCGGCGCCGAGCCGCAGGGCCAGCGTGATGCCATGGCTCCTCTGCCCCACTAACAGCGCCTCTCTCTCTCCCCCCCCCTCTCTTTGGCAGGGACGGATGGAGTACCTCGTCAAGTGGAAGGGCTGGTCTCAGAAGTGAGTAGACTCCAGCATGTGCATGTGTGCGCATGAATAATAACAGGCGTGCATGTGTGTGGGCATGAAGAACAGGCGTGTGTCCACCCGCGCTGCGTGCATGCATATCAGTCATGTGTGTGTTTATGATCACACTAGTATTTCGCTCCAGTCGTCGCTAGAGAAGCGGAGACTCATGGCGGGGCCACACGCACATAAACGTGTCTAGGAAGGGGAGGGGGGTGTGTGCGGCGCGGCGCAGCGCGGAAACAGCCGGTGTTGACACCTTCCCCCCGGCTGTCTCTGCAGGTACAGCACCTGGGAGCCGGAGGAGAACATCCTGGACGCCCGGCTTTTTGCAGCCTTCGAGGAGAGGTAATGCCGCGGGAGGGCGCACAGGCACGGCCCCCGTTTCAGCGCCAGAGTGAAGTGGCACAGTAGTGTTGTTGTGTTGTGTTGTTGCAGGGAGCGGGAGAGGGAGCTGTTCGGGCCCAAGAAGCGAGGCCCGAAGCCCAAGACGTTCCTGCTGAAGGTGAGCCAGTGCTGGCGCTGTGTGTGTGTGTGTGTGTGTGTGTTTCGTGGCCGTGTCACATGTAAACAAACCCACACGGCAGCAGGGTTACACACACACGCGTAACGGAGTACAGGGTAGTGATTCATTACTTTGATTCATCTGTGATTAATTTACACCAGGACAGCGCTGTGACGTCCTCAGTGCTGCGCTGCATGCTTGGTGAAACAGCGGGGATTTTGTGTCTTTTATTGCGGTGGATGTTTTTATTATTATTAAAATAACTATGAATCATAATCATCACTTTGTCAATCATAAATGCTCATTTTTAAATATTACGTAAGTTTTTTATTTTATTTTAATTACTGTGATATTCCTGTAATTTTCAAATGTAAGTGCGGTCCAGAGGTGCGCGTGTGTTTTGCTGATGTGGAGAAATTGACTCCCTCAATAGAGAGGCGGACAAGGAACAACCAGCCCCTATTTAACTAGAATAATACCAAAAACAGCTCATTCAGCTCTACTGGCGAGTCGGGAAGACATGTCTGACGTGTTTCTAAAGGACATGCCATCATATACAACATTTCTCCCTTTGGTTGCCGGGCAACCCCATGACGTCAGTGAAGTACCCCAAACTTTAGCACAGAAGTCGCCTTTGTCTTCCCTCTCTGTGGCCTGGGATGAAAATGTTTTTCTAAAAACCTGCTCCACAGAACTACTGCACCCGGCCTCTCTGGAGTGATACACAACTTTGAAATTCACACGTGGGTTATGCAATCTTGCTGCAAACAATGGTGGACATATTTGTATCTATACAATGCACTGTCCTCATCACCTACAATATTAATTATTTGTATTCATAATAATAATGGAAAGAATAGGACATTTGTGGTTAACATTTATAACATTCAATGCATTATAAGTATTATAATTATAATTGTCTGTAATTCTATATAATTATACAGTGTAGCTGAATGTAGCAGCTAAGCAACCCACTCCACATATATATTATAAAAACGCAGTCTATACGAATGTTGCATTTTTTATTATGATTATTATTAGCTTGTACTGTAACCCTGCCCCGCTGCCCGCAGGCCCAGGCCAAGGCCAAGGCCAAGGCGAAGACCTACGAGTTCCGCAGCGATGCCTCCAGGGGAATGCGGGTCTCTTACCCCGGCCCGGAGTCTATTATCACCCCGAGGGCCAGGGAGGGCCTACGCACCATTGTGCCCACCATCTTCCCACCCAGCACTGTTAACAGAGGGGAGAGTGTGCGGATCCCACCCCCGGAGCCTGTCCGTGAGCACAGGCCCCCTGGCCCCGAGAGACACGGGCCCGACGGCCTGGTGTCGGTACCCAAGAAGAGGGGGCCCAAACCCAAGTGCCGCTTCAAAACAAACCCGACCAGCCTCCCGGCCCCGGAGCCCTCCAAGCGGAGCAGGCTGGAGGAGCAGGTCGGATACGCCATGGCGAAGTACGGACCTTTGGAGTCCGACAAGACGGCATCCGGGCTCAGCGTGATCCAGCTGGCCCGGCGGAAGGAGGTGGAGCCCGGCTACGTCCAGAATCAGGGGCGGCCGGTTCCCACTGGCAGTTCACACGGCTACGGCCCGGGGAGCAGCGCCCACCTGTCCCGAGCGGGATTCCAGTCGTCGGCCTGCAGGACTAAGGAATGCCCGGGTGGCACGGCCTCCTCGTACCCCAGATTAAAACACCTGTCCAAAAACCACGTGTACCAGTCTGACAGCACCGACCTGTGCTCACCGCCCTCCCTGGTGGCCAAAATCCCTGTGTCCAGGATCCTGGGGGAGCCGGAGGAAGACTACTGGAGCCCATCTCTGAGTAACGTGGAGAAGGTGGTGGTGACAGACGTGACCACAAACTTTTTAACTGTGACCATTAAAGAGAGCAACACGGATCAAGGCTTCTTCAAGGATAAAAGATGACTTCCTTTCTCTCTGTTTTCATTGTTTCTTTCTTCATGTTTTGTTCTTGTATTTAATTTATCTTTCTTTGTTTTTAGAGATCCTAATCCGGATTTTCTTCTCCGATATACACGGAACTGGAAAGAAAAAAAAAAAAAAAAGACGACCATAAATTTATATTATCTTTAAACATTGAAATTAATTTTTATATGAATGTACAGAAACGAAATCTCTCTCTATGTAGATTCTATATTATATGTGACCGAGAGCGTGTTTACGTGTGTGAGTGTGTGTGTGTGACGCTTTTATTTAACGAGATGACCAAAATGGGTTCAAACAAACTGTTCAGATGTGCACACACGAACAGCGTGCATTTCGATAGTTTTCCTTAAACGACTGCATGCCGTGAACATCTGGAGCCGAGTGATTCCGGTATATGTGCGCAAAACGCAGTAACCGTATAACGTAGTTGCTTTTTCTTGAATATTTCAACTTTAGCAATATGAGTCGCTAATGCAAAAAGCTTTTTTTTAATTTCAGTGCTCCTCTTTTTTTAATTTGATTACAGCCTTCTCGTGACCTGGCGGCGTTACTGTGGTTTTGTTCACGGACAGACTGGCGAGATATTTCCTTTGAGCACCAAAGAGAAGCTCCGTGTATTTCATTAGTGTATAGGTCATATATAGCACAACGAAAATACAACCGCAAATGGTGTATATATACACGTGTGTGTGAGTGAGTGTGTGTGCGAGCGTGGGTGGGTGTGCTGTTGCACTTTAGTTTACATAAAAATCTATATGAAGAATAATTTACTTTAATTACCAGTTGAATCGCGTTTAGAAAGCTTTGAGACACTTTACGGCAGCATCTTAATTGTCAATTATTTTTAATTGAGATCAGTTTTGTTTTTTTATTCTTCCAAATTACCAGTGAAATCGGTTTGTTTAGTTTTGCATACTCAAAAGCTATATATCAGTATTGTAACGCTATGACAGCGAGGGCCTGTACTCGGAATAATGGGGTACCTGCAGGTGTTAATCAGTGGATTATATCACTTAGGCTTTGCCAGATTTATAAATGCCTATCTACATATCTATAGATATTTACACTATATATTTTGCTAATTAAGATTCATTGCGTTAGTATCAGGTACTCAAAATAAGGATGATTTAGTTAAAAAAAAATTAATTGTTTTCATTTCGTTCATTAATTTAGATTGAATGGACCATCTTGCAATATTCACCGAGGTTGTTACTGTGAACAGGACTAGAAGGTTTTATTTTACTTAGCTGTTGTTGTCTTCGTCAGGGCACAGACACACAATTGCTCGCATCTCCAAAGGATGCGGTGTGTGGTGCGGTTCTGTATCTAATGTCTGTGTCGGTCCTTGTTGAGCTGCTTGTGGACGTGCCGAGTGTACAGCCCTGGACGCCAGTGTTTGGTCCGCCGATGTAACTCAACTTCTTGCTACATTGTAGTAAACAGTTATAAAATCTCCACCTTCCTCCTGCCCGGTGTCTGTTTTTGCTGTGTCGTTGATCTTTGATGGTGAATGGTGTGTGTTGAGATGTAATTGTGCGTGTGTTCATATATGGGCGCGCCTATGCGTCCGCGCCAGCGTTGGGTGGTGATTGTTGTTTTTCTCAACGTCTGTTTTGTTTGTGAGATTTTGTTCTCGGTTTTGTTTTTAATACACTTTAACAGATTTAAACGGTTAGGAAAAGGCGGCACACAGCGTGCCTTTGTGCCGTTAGATTACCTGGCCGATTACAGTGTTTTTTGTATTTTTTCCACCACACATCCGAGTTGTGTTGAGACACAAGTGCGTTCCTGCTGTTGGGCACCGCAGCACGTTGAGTGTCGTGCCCTCGTTGATTTTAAGGCTCGGGGTGAGAAATTCGGCAGATATAAACACACACCGCATTTATTTCAGGCCCATTTCCAATGCATTAGGCTGACATTCGTCATGTTTATGTATTCATGTATTTTATTTATGTATGCATCAACGAATGTATTCCATTGAACAAGACAAACCTGTTTCACACTCGGCAAGACACGGGCAACTTCGCTGCGTTACAGCAATGAATAGCAGATGAACGACCTGTACAACACCGACCATGTTTCTCGTTTTCAATTGAGTCACCTCTTGTACATCGCATATTATATGGCGGGGTTATGAATGCCTCCAGGAGCGCATCTGTGGGTCTGCTAAGGTCTTCGACTCCGTTTTAAAACGCCAGCCTAACCGAATTATTTGAACAGGGTAATAATAATTAGTTTAACTCTAGTTATAGTCACAATGACCAAGCCGATGATAGATGTTTATTTTGTTTCTGCTCGTACCCTATTGACCATTACACAGTGGGAGTGTCGTTCTTGGTTTTCAGTGTGCAGTTGTGTCAGACTGAACTGCAGGCCCCTGCTAGTCTCTGTAACCGGGCAGTAGGTCGATAGCCTGTATAGCCTATTCATGTGCTGAGATTATACACGAAATATGGCTACTGTTAAGCTATATTGTGTAGCTTTTTTTCAGAAAAGGCTGCTGTCATTCTCCAAACAGTATTAAACTGTGTCGGTTATGACGTATTGACAACAATCCCCCTGGAAGTGTTGTCTTGGGTTCAAGGACTACAGTGTGTTAAGAGGCGAACGCGGTATTTGGCTGAACTAGCTTTTTTCGTTTAGTAATAAATACGTGTAATATTACAACACCACGCCAAGTGGAAAAATTAACGTAACATGCGCCGACCTTTATCGGAATCGCTGTTTTAGTTTTTACCGCATTTATTCACCAGTTGATCCACGGGAGTATCGCCCACCCTCCCGTATGAGATTGTGTAACGCGTTTGTAGAATTCCAATGAAGAGTATCTATAGAGGTTTTGTTTCGGTAGGTTATAATACAGTACAATACGACTATTGTTCAAATCCGAAAGTGCGCTTTAGTGGTAATCACCAAAGAAAATACAAAAAAAAAAAGTTTAATTTGAGTTGTTCAGAACTCGTAATGCACATTTTAATGCATATTATTTCATGTTAGATTATTTATTTCCAGCTCTACACTCTTATAACTAATTTAACATTTAACACAATTTGTGTATCGAAGGAGAACGCAACTTTTTGTTAAGATATACCAAATTACAACACAATTATGTATTTTTATACAACGAGTTTTTCCTACACGGACATGTGAAAAAGACGCATTGTGTTGTAACTTGGTAAATGTTAACACAAAGTGTTGTCATTGAACAAACATACACATTTGTTTTTGGTGTGGCCCATATTTATGTTACATTTAAAGTAGTTTCATCATTCATGAATTATGTTACAATTGTTTGAAAACAATGCAACGACAGTGCGATTTTTGTGTTAAACCTTTTGTTCAGTGGTTGTATTAGAAAAACACACTGCTGTATTGTTCGTTAATTGTAACAGCGGGTTTCGGCTGGCCACGGCCCGTCCTGTCCCTGGCACGGTGTGGCTGCCCGCTGATTGACGCTGAACCAACGTAGATCAAAAACGCTGAAGGGTGTATGTGTGTAATAATAACTTGTTTGAGGGGGGGGGGGGGCGATTTGAATGAAATCAAACCCTTATTTTTCTCCGGGTTCCCTCGTCGAACTAATGACTTACATTTCACACATTCTGTGCTTGTTCACGGACAACACAATTTTATGTGACGATGTCTTTTTAACACAGTTAAAATACACATGATTGTGTTATTTGGTCAATTTTAACATAAAGTTGTGTTGCCTTGAACAAACCGAATGTGTTCAATTGAACAGATTCGTTCTAGGAGTGTGAAGTGAAATGCAAGCTGCCAGTTACCTCCACCTCAGCATGAGGAAGCTGAAGAGCCGAGCCTGCGCACGGGTCACGTTGTCGGTCGGGTTCAAAGTACTTTGATTGTATTTATTGGTTCATTGATTTTTGGTTGTGCGCAAATTCGAAGGCTCCTATTTCCCCAAAATTATATATACGTCCATAACAAAACGAGAACAAGCAAAACCGCACCATCACAGAGTAAGTAAATTATATTATCATGTTGGTATAAAAGCACGTTGACACTGACTGCGTGCTGCACAAGCCACTGCCCGGTGGCAGTGAAACCTTCGTCCTCTCTTCTGAAACACTCCAGTGATCCTCGGCCGCCATTGCCGTGATCTCTCTGGACAGCTCGAGTATCATGCAAACATGCAATATGACCTGCATCTGATGCACGCGGTCTGGAATTCTTCTTGATAAGCAATCAGGACAGATCATTTATTACATCGATTAGGCAATTGCATTATTATATTTAAATATAAGTTATTTGTTAATTGTAATGATTTGTGATAGTTGAAACGGGTCTGTCGGGCTTTCTGTGGACTGAGTGTGTTCTCATCGCAGCAAAATTAGATGGATGGTAAAGAAATACTGTTTTATTTGGTGAAGTATTTACATTTCAAATAAAAAATATTCAAACAAATTTTAATACTCGTGATTAAAATTTTAAAAATCAATTCTTAAAATCACTTAAATGGATGATAAAGAAAGCAGGGACAACCGAGAGGGAGGGCAAAGTGAGGGACTGAGGCGCTGTCTGAGAGAGATCCAAACAGCGGGTCTCTGACGCCCAGTAGTCCAGTACCCCCGAGTCTGCGGAACGTCCCTCCTCTGGACCTGCACCGGATGCAGTGCCCGTACAGGCCACGGGGGGGAGCGGGCGGGCAGCACCTCCTCTCTGGTCGCCCGTCCCTGGTTGGGGTGCCGCTCGTCAGGTGGACACTCTTGCGATGGACACAGACGCGTCTCGGGTGAGCACCATGTTGCGTGTCCAGCTGTGTCTTCCCGCAGCGTCGCCCCAGCTGTGTGTCCAGCCTGTCAATCGGAACAGGTACCACTGTCATGTAAATACTAAGCGTGATATTTCAAAGCTGCTATCATAAATGTAATAATTCTGTACTATACATTATTACATATCAGCTATACTATATATAGTTTGCTCCTGTATTTTTAAATGACTCATGTTTCATGCCTTTCCTAAGTCACTAACGCGCTAGGAATGACACCTGTGCGTGGAATTCACGGGGGCACGGCGGGGGCAAGAGGTGACCTTAGCCGGTGTGTGAGGACCAGTACCGCCCTGAGAGCTGGGAGCCCGGGTCGTCTGCCTCGGAGGCCCCCACTGGACCGACGGAATAAGGGCTGCAGTAGCAATCCTACACTAGACACACACACATCAAAATATACGTGCAAACCCCGTGTGTTGCTTTAGTTGTTGTTCTCATGAAATGCATTGGAATGATGTATTATGGTTGTTATTACTATTACTATTTCGTTTGAATCATGGAAAGCTGGAATTCCCTTTTTACTGAATCACCGTCCACACACACCGCTGCAGAGTGAGAGGCGACGCGTCTTCTTCCCGTCGAGTGGAAGTCAGAGTCGCACAGACGAAGGAAAGGAGGCACTAATTGTGTCTTTGCTCAGGCTTTTATTAGAGTAACAGCTGAAGCTGCAGGCGAGCACAACTCAAACAGCTGGCAGGGACAGGCGCCGTAACGTGTCCATAGAGAGGCAGGAGGAGCTGCAGCAGGAGACCGATGCGGAGCTGGACATGAGCGGAACCCCGGGCTTTCCTCCGGTGTCGGCTGGGCCCGGTCCGGCTCTCCTGACCCCATCCCCCCGTGTATCTGCAGCCTGCGAGCGAGAAGCAGGGACGGGTAGATCCGGTGCGATATAATGCAAATATAGTGTGTGTGTGTGGTGGGGCGGGGACTGTCAGAGAATGGGCCGTACTGTTTAGTTTTCACAATTAAACCTGCGTCACAAGCGCTCTTTGGAAAGTTTAACGAACAGTGTAAGCAAAAATAATAGAAAGATTTATGCAAGTAATATACCGTATATATACATACATACATACCTGTATTTGTACATTTTACTGAACCATATATAAACAATGGGTGTGGGAGATGTCCAGTATTTTTTTGGCACACAATTGTTCAGAGAGAGGTCTATTGTGTGCATGTAAGTGTGTGTGTCTCCCTTTTCTGTAATAAAATTAGTGCAGACAACAGTTTAGGTGTCCATTTCGAGTTTAAACTGAAACTATTGTTTACTTGTGTTTGACTGCAGTTTTACTCGTCCTCCAGGTGAGGGGGTGCTGGGATACAACGCGCCTCGGCCCGGTTGCGATCAGGGGGTGCGAGGAGGTGGTGGTGGTGAGTGGGGGGTCTGCAGGAAGCCCCTCCGAGCGCTGTGTGTCTGCAAGTGCGGGGGGGGGGGGGGGGGGGGGTGTCAGACGGGGACAGACCTTGGGGGGGACAGTTAGACAGGGTGCACGTAGTTTCGGTTGCAGCGGGGGAAGCAGTGGGGGTTGAGCCAGTGCTCCATGTTGGTCTCCTGGGCGATCTGGTCCAGTCTCTGCATGTACAGATTGTGCTCCTGGCCAGAGAGAGAGAGAGAGAGGGGGTCACATGTTCACAACAAGGCAGGTATTGTAACAGGAGGATATCCCCCCAAACTGAGACACCGCACAACCTCACTCTCCTCTGCTCCTTTACCACCTAATTAAACAGCACTTACTGACCTCAGCGTCGAGGAAACTGGCAGTAGAGCTGGAAAATTGACTCAATTGGCCTGAAACGCTTGAAGGTGTTTTTATTTGGTTTTGTTTGTTATGATGTCAGTGTGGCCCCAGTGTGGTTTTTGACCTTTCACCCCTGGGAGCCCCTTCAGGTCAGCCCATGTTGGAGTGCCATCACCGGGACGCTGCTGCCTATCCGAATGTGGGGGGGGAGAGCTTTTTTACCCTCAACGGCTCATCTGGAAAGCCCGCCTTCCTCGGTCTCTCCTGCCTCTTGGTCCTGAGGAGCTGTTTTGCGAACTTCTCCTTCACAATTGGAGAGGCATCTGGAGGGGGAGGGGGAGGGGGAGAAAGAGGGGAAGGGAGATGAAAGGAGGGAATGAGGGAGAGGGAGGGAACGAGTAAGAGCAAGCAATACTGCCGAGTAAGGCTCTGGGGGGCTGCACTGTTTGAATGACCTCCACTCTGGCTACAAGGGTCACAGTGTCACCCTTCTGCAGCTGCTCTGTATTCACCCCTTGCTGCCTGTAGGCTCCTCTCTCTCCCTCTGCCTCTCTCTATCTGTCGGTCTGTCTCTCTCTCTCTCTCCGCTTTATTTTCTAACTTTCAGAAGCAGCACGTCAGCCAGTTGAGTTCATCACACAGTGAATCAAATGCGGCCGACTGCTGCACCTCGTGGGAAGACAAACCAGCAGGAGTAAAAAATCTACCCTCAACAAGCCACTGGAGATGGTGAGCGAGACCATTTAACTCCCACAGTCCAATTCAATTAATTGGTTTGATTGATGGAGTTAACGCAGGTGTGTGTGTGTGTGTGTGTGTGTGTGTGTGTGTGCGCGTGTGTGGTTTGCAGGCTGCTGTGGAGACTCGGCCCTGCGCTCTCTGCAGGCCCCTGGCCACTGGAGAGCAGGATTGGATTACACTTGTTTTCGATGGAGTAACAAAGTGCCCATTCATCTCCTGCGGCCCCTGGGGCTCTTGGGTTTCTGAGCATGTGACTGCAGACCTGCGCAGGGTGAGAGAGGAACCTGGCTCTGTCAAAGCTTCAGGCACCCGGCGACGTGGCAATGCTGAGGCTCAGCCCTGGAGGAGAGAGCCAAGCACAGCAGCTCCCGTGTGTGTTTATATATACATATATAAATATAAATAATGTGTGCAAACAAAAAGCATCGCATTTCCCTATTCATCAGGCACAGCTGCGGGTGACTTGTCTGTTTTACTGGTTCTCTGGCAGACAAGCTGGGCAGATCCCTGTTTAGATCGGCAAACGGGTCATCACCGGACAATATTAGTCCTTTCCACAAAAGTAGCAATTAATAATGATAATTAGTACATTTGCTGGTTTGTTTGCTGAGTACTGAGTTGGAATCCAATGCACATATTTTGCACCCAACGTGTTTCACTCCATGTCACACACATTGCTGACATGGGATCCGGAGACCTGCACCCTCATTAACTAATTACCTCTTTAAAATCAGCACCACAGCTCACAGATTCTGTTAGACTGAAGAAACTAAATCATGTATTTATTATGTAAACCACTTAAACACATGAATATATATTAATGCTGTTATGTTTTGTAATGTGCCCTGGATAAGGGCGTCTGCTAAGAAGTAAATAAATAATAATGATATATATTTTCGTTTTAATTAGTATTAATAATTTACATAAGTATGTCAGAATAAAGACCAGTCAAATATTGCAAAATGTAATATTTTCCAGCACAAAATTATTGTTATTGTAGTTGTTGTTGTTGTTAATAATAATAATAATAATAATAATAATAATAATAATAATAATATTATTAATAATAATAATAAACTTTGGGATATACGTCCTATTCCACAAATACATAAGAAAATACATACATACAAACACAGACATGTTGCCTTACCTGTGAGGACGGTCAGTAAGACCAGGCACAAACCGAGCACCACGAACTTCTTCATCTCCGGTTCTGCCGTCTCTGCCCGCTGTCCGGGCTCTGGACTTCAGCCCGCCGTGGGGGGCGGGGGTGTTAAACAGCGCGTCAGCCGCCCTGGGCCAATCAGACACAGCTGGAGCACATCTGGCTCGTCGCTCGGTCTCGACCTCAGGTACCAAGCCCTCTTTTGCACTGTGAATTGATGTTATTTTATACAATTGTACATGTTTTGTTGTTGGGGGTGGTGGATACTATTCCAATGTTGATATTTCGCGTAATGTTGGTGAAAGAATCGGAACATCTGGACACAGCTGCCGAGCAACAATTACGCGCAATGTCCACTAGATGGAGCAGCAAGTCCGTTTTTATTCTTGTCTGAGTTCACATGCATGACAACATGCAGACGCACAAACCTGCACACTCATGTCATATTGAATTTACCGTGGAGGTGTATTTGCTATATCGTTTATTTAATAACAATATAAATGGTATATATTATAAATAGATATATCAATACAATTGATTTAACAGTAGGAATTATTTAGATGTGGTGAAAAGTATACATTATTTCTTAAATATGTAAATAAAAAGATTTGAGTTAAATCAATGAACAAATAAACACGGAACAAAAGTGTGTGTCTGACATTTGCACTAACAATGAGAGGGAATTGAGTATGATGCTTGAAACGCATTTGAAATGAACTGAGAGAGAGACGGAGGCAGGGAGGGAGAACGAGAGAGAGTAACGTCATAATTTCCGCTCGTCTTTGTAAGTGTTGTTGACTTTTGAATAGGGGGTGGGGTGACCAAAACTGACACCTCCCTGCCATTCTGGCCTATTGGTTATATACATGTGTGATTCCCGACACAAGTACGCATTCTGCATCCTGCAAACAGGGTGAAGTGTAATGTACAGACACCCACTGAACAGAATACACGAGGCCTCAGAAGGGCCAGTTTCTCGTCATTGTAAGTTTACGCCGTCCTCAACAATAATGCATAATAAAGCACAAACAGCTTATATTTTTTCATTGTTCTTATTTTTTAATTCACTAAGTTTTAAACTGCATAGCACTAGGGGGGGGGGGGATACATCTAATTTAACTGAAAAGAAACCTCCGGGAGTCCACAGCTTGCAGTTGCCCTCTCCTCCAGGGCTTGCTAATGATTTTACTGTAAGATGTTTAATGGCCTACCTCAGAAGTTGTGAAAGATTATTTTTCTTACATATTTAAAGTACCAAGAATTCATGGAACACGTTTTGTAAAAATGTGTTAAAATGTATCATTTAACTATGTACATAATGACAAAAAACAAAAGTGGATAAGTATTATAAATAAATAAATAAATAAATAATTGCTGATGTACGATTTATCTAATTTCCCCTGTTTCAGAACCCATCTACAGCTCTTCTCTCTTTTGGTAATTTTCGTATTTCATTATTTGTATTTCACGTCACACAGTTGCAACTGATTTTAAAGACAGGCCTAAAACAGAATTCAGATTTTACCCGTGTTCTTAATGTGACAGTATAGGCACTAATTGGAATCTGGCGTGTCCATCAATATGATCAATAAATCAACCATAAAAACTATTAACATGTAATAAAAAAACATCATGGAGAAATAAACTTGATATTTTCTTCTCAACCAAAAGTATATTCAAGTGCATGTCCTTTTTCAAAGCAGTCTTCAGTTTTGTTAATGCGTCGAAACCAGTAGTCTCCAGTCCTGGTCCTAGAGAGCCCCTATCCAGCAGGTTTTGGAGATCACCCTTCTATCACCTGAAAGTAGTTAATTTCAAACAATTCAGCCGGAGGTTTGGTAAATGCAATCATTAAAACACAATTGGAGCAATCCCTGGGTTGAGTTGATTAATTGATTAATTACTACCATGTGTTCCCAGTATTTAGAAATTGGTGATTTAAGGTGACCTAAAAGATTAAGTGGATAGGGGCTCTGGAGGACCAGGGTTGGAGACCACTGCACTACTCTAACGTGGTTGCTGTTTAATTAAAGCTGTGAGGCCTGTTTGGATCTATCAGGAGAGACTGTTTGCCCATGTCACTGAGCTTTGTGGTTTTCAGGTCTGTGTCTCTTTTTCTGCAGATTTCACTCACAGGATCCGGAACAAGCAATTGCGTGTGTAGTGTGAAACTGTGGCAACTTCTCTGATGAGGATGTCAGACACAGGACAGGTGAGAGAGAGCACTACCTTGTTGTTTCTACTTTCAGTCTTGGCATTCCTAATCTGGCTTCTATTTTTGCCTTAATTGAAGTTAATTCTATCTATATTCTAGCTATAGTGTTTCTTTGGGGAATTTGTTTTTTGATTATGCAGGAGCAAGGCCCTTAAATGTGTAAATGTAAAAATCTAATTTACTAATATTTATACCATTTATAGCTGAACAAGTGGTAATTTAAACAAGTTAAAATGTAAAGATTAAGTAAATGCACACACTTGATAATTGTACGTTCACAACATCTTCATGTAATAAGTTAACTTAAGATCACAAAATATACATGCAGAAACTAAATTCTCCATTAAAACTTCATTTGGTACAGAAAAAACGTTGCTTGAAAATAAAGCTAATCACTTCATTAAATAAGTTAATACAATGAATAAGTGTTAAGCAGGTCTGTGCGTTGTATATATTTTACATAGTGGGTTGGGATGTAGTCTGAAGATCTCAACTACCTAGTCACATTTGTACAGTTATATAGAATTAAAATAAACTTTTAACCATAACCCATGATATAAGGTAATGAAATTAAAAAAAATTAAGAAACTTAGAATTCGTTTTCTGAAACAAAAGCCTTTTAATAGAAACTGTCTTGCAGAAAAAGAACGATAAAGGCCTTTTAAACATTTCACCGCCATGGCGTTCAGTACAATTAAATGCTAAAGTAACTTAAATCCAGCATATGTATAAATCTGTATAGTTTTATGAAACCAACCGATTTGTACTTTTAGTTAAACCTCCACAGAGAGAGAGCTCGGCCGCACCAAACCTACACCGAGTCGAGAGACCAGCAGGAGGAGAAAAGGTCGGGGGACCGTGCGCGTCAGGCAGGGCTTTAGTGAGATCTGGTTACATGTTTTGCCTCAAAACAACCAGATGAATAAAACTGAGGCAGAGATCGAAATCGGGAAACCGGAGTGAAGTCGGCACAGAAAGATGAAGGTTTTACAGGAGTGTGCCTTATTTTTTTCAATAAAAGAAACTTGGAGGAAAATGAGTTAATTACAAAAAGGACTTTTGTTTAACTTTTACCCTTGGTTTATTTTACAAAAAGGGCTCCAAGGCACGACCCACCAGGACCGTGACCCATCGCTGGGCACAGAGGGGCTCCGGAGCGGACGTGCGGCCTCGGCGCCCCGGCTGGTGAGAAACCCTGCACTATGCGACTGCACTCGTTCACTGATCTACAGCCGTGACTTCATACCGTAACACTTCCAGACTGCCCTGTATCAATTCTCTGAATTCTGTCACAGTCTATCATTTTAGCTCTTGCTTTTCACTTTCAATAGAAGTTGGAAAAACTTCAAATTTTCAAATTTTTCATAACCAAAAATTCAAACCTGTGATTTAAAATCTTGAACAGGCACAGTAAATAGAAACTGCCTATATTGGTCAGATGTGTTAGACAAACCGTATTTCACATTTTGTAAAATGCTTTTTAAGACATTGTGTAAATGGAAGTAGTTTCCAGTGTATCGATGCGATGGTCATCAACGGTGTCTTGCAACAGCTGTTTATTTTTTATTAAATATTTTCCAAGTCACAATTTTCAGCTGCAACAAAAATATACGGCAAACCGAAATGCGAAAGTTTAATACTAATATTTATATGTACAGCGGAAATGTTTTACATAGATTTAAATACACCGAAGAAAGCCAAATAAATCCAATTAAAACATCAAAACTAAACCAAATCAAATCAAACCCAAAACAATACAAAGCCATGGAACACAGGATCCCTGTAGACCAGGGCCGCCATCAGGGTTTATGGACAGGAGGACAACATTTTCCAAATTGGGCCCCCTCATCCACGGGGGGTGGGGTGCGACAGACCTTGACTGTGGGGAGTGCTTGTATGCTGTCCGTGGTGCTCATTGCCAACCTGGATACGAAAACTATTCTAACTATAGTCTAATAAAGAACATTGTCTTGCTCTTTATTTTATTTATTTTTGGTTTAAAAAAAAAAAAAAAAAAAAAAAACGCCACCCTTGCTTCCCGCGGCACTGCCCTCATCCACACCCACTCCAGCACCGTCCACCACCACCACCCACCCATCAATTACTAAATCATTGCTTTAATTATTTTTTTTTTTAAGCATGTTGTTTCTAGAGAAGCAACAGTAATGTTTACAACAGCAAAGTCGCTATATAAACTCAAGCAAAATGTGACCCATCGTGGCAATACCGCAAACCTTGTAAAACACACGACAGCACGCCGAGCTGAGCGGAGGCGAGAGACGGGCATCATCCAGCACCTGAGTGATAACCGGTCATTTTAATCATTTCAACAGAAGCCATGCTCCTCAAGAAATAAAATAAGTATTCACTGATATTACACTTGGTGCAGGTACATATACACTAGTACTCCGATACCCCTAAGGTTCATATCCAGCTGTGTAAAAAGTAATGGAAACACTTTTATCCGATATATTTAATCGGGGTCTCAATAGGTGGCCAGCATTTCGATTAATCTGGACATGTTATCAGTTTAGTCAGATTTCTGTTTTAAATGCGTCCATGTCTGACTACGTAACCGGCGCCAGGTCCTGTATAAAGCGAAACCCCACTATTGCACCGATCCCATGTTAACAAGTATTTTGTGTAATCGCGGTATTGCTTGCATGTAAACACTTCAGTCCAATTATTGCCATAAACTGTTTTTTTTCTTCTCTCCAGTTGGGGTTTTGTAAACGTACTCAATAGTAGTGTAGCTTGTAGGACATAATTATATTTATTTTTCATGTATGACTCCGAAACAGCTGGAGAGTTTACCAGAAGCCTGGGAGAGATGATTGTGAGGGACCTCCAGCCAATCTCAATTGTTGAGGATGGAGGTTTTAATTCACTTGTCAACACTCTTGATCTGCGCTTTACAATCCCAAGCGGCACAAAGTACAAAGGGGAGATCCAAAAATCATAGTCAAGAACAGTCCAGAGGTAAATTGCTGGGGAGACGCGCAAAACAATAAGAGCCAAAGGGGAGGTCATGAGAAAAAAGCAAGAGGGCAGGAACACTAAGGGTCAGGTAATCTAGGAATGTTTAGAAGTGACTCTGGTAAGACGACCAGACTTAAACCCCCGTTTGTCCTTCAGTGACTGTTAAGTGCAGGGCAGAGTGTAGACCGAGGAGCTGGTGGGGAGAGGTAGAACCAATGAGTGCAGAGGGTTATTGGGACAAGTGCACATGGAGATGTGGACTGTTAATTGGATGATTGCTAATTTGGAGAGGGGGACTGGCTAGTATTCGGTTGATCAGGATGACCTCAAGTGGTGAACAGGGGAAGTGTGGAGAGCAGGCCTGACACTCGCAGCAGGGCTTCTTAAGCTGTTAGGTTTGAACAATCAAACAAGTTACTCATTTATTAGCAGATGCCCTTATCCATGGTGACTTACAAAATATAAGAGCATTACAAAAAGTGCAATACAGTACAGTTCAAAACCTGATACAATTACAAGTTTAAAATTACACAAGTGCATAGGAAATTATACAGTAAATATAAAGTCCAACATCCTAGATTGGTATAGCGAATAAGTGCAGTCAAGGTGTGAAGTCATATTTAAGATCTAAGGGGAAGGGGGCAGAGGGGAAATCACAAACAACATGATAATTATCCAGTGATTTAAATTGCGTGCTTCAGGCTTTAGAAACTTAAAACAAACCATGTTTATTTTTACAATCTCCACACCAGTTTATTTTTATGGAGTTTGGGTGCACAATTAGTTCCCTTTCAAATTGATAGGTAGCTATTACTGAATGGGAAGAGCATTCTGACTTTCCAATCAGTGAAAACGTATACCATAACTGCCCAATAGGAGCCTTGCTCTCGGGAGGAGTCCTGCCCCCACCATCTGTGAGCGTCTCCTCCTGCCAGCTGCAGCCTGCCGTTTCTTCTTTCACTGCTCAGCAACAGCTGCTTTGTGAATTCATGTCACGGGTGATTGTAAGCTGAAAACCATGTTTATTAAAGCGAGATGTGGACTCGCTGCCACGCAGTATTCCCCGTGCAGGTTTGGCTAGATCTCCATACATACACCACAGGCTTCAGGAACCCGAAGCAAAGCACGTTTACAAACGAGAGGAGGCCATTAATAACTAAGTGAGCCAAGGATCCTATCCAGTCTATTTTTAAATGTTCCCAGATTTTCAGCTTCTACCACATTGCTGTGGAGTTTGTTCAGATTGTGACGACTCTCTGTGTGAAGAAGTGTCTCCTGTTTTCCGTCTTGAATGCCTTGAAGCCCAATTTCCATTTGTGTCCCCGGGTGCGTGTGTCCCTGCTGATCTGGAAAAGCTCCTCTGGTTTGATGTGGTTGATGCCCTTCATGATTTTGAAGACTTGGATCAAGTCCCCACGTAGTCTCCTCTGTTCCAGGGTGAAAAGGTTCAGTTCCTCAGTCTCTCAGTAGGACATTCCCTTCAGACCTGGAATAAGTCTGGTTGCTCTCCTCTGAACTGCCTCTAGAGCAGCGATATCTTTCTTGAAGTGTGGAGCCCAGAACTACACACAGTATCCAGATGAGGTCTAACTAGTGCATTGTACAGTCTGAACATTACAGCCCTTGTTCTCAATTCTACACTTTTGACAATATAACCTAACATTTTGTTTGCCTTTTTTATTGCTTCCCCACATTGTTTGGATGGAGAAAGACCTAGAAGTCTATGTGGACTCCTCACTTTCTCATTATTTACTTCTAGTTCTAATCCTAATCCTCTCATAATTATAGTGGACATTTTGACTACCTGCATGTATTACCTTGTACTTGTCCACATTGAATTTAATCTGCCAGGTGTCGGCCACAACTGAATATGATCCAAGTCGCTTTGAATAGCCTGCGCTGCCGAGATTGTATCTGCTGAGCCACCTATTTTAGTATCATCTGCAAATTTGACAAGTTTGTTAACTATCCCAGAGTCCAGATCATTAATATAGATTAGAAAAAGCAAAGGCCCAAGTACTGATCCCTGTGGAACTCCACTAACAACCTCACTCCAGTTAGAAGCAACTCCTCTAATCGACACCCTCTGTTTCCTAGACGTCAACCAGTTCATAATCCATCTACTTACATTACCCTGAATGCCTACAGCTTCCAATTTGAGGATCAGTCTTTGGTGAGGAACCTTATCAAAAGCTTTTTGAAAATCTAAGTAAATCCTATCATATGCTTTCACATGATCTACAGCTGCAGTTGCATGTTCAAAACATTCTAATAAATTAGTAAGACATGATCTGCCTCGTCTAAACCCATGTTGACTATCTCCAAGAATATGGTTTTCATTAAGATGCGCCTCTATTTTCTGTCTAACAATTTTCTTCAACATTTTACAGGTGATGCAGGTGAGGCTGATTGGTCTGTAATTTCCTGGCTCAGTTTTGTCCCCTTTCTTGTGGATTGGTTTGACATTTGCTGTCTTCCAGTCAGTTGGCACATCCCCTGTTCTAAGTGTCATTTGGAATATTTGAGTTAGCGGCCTATAAATAATTTCCTTCATTTCTTTAAGTACTGTTGGAAATATACCATCTGGCCCTTGGTGTGTCATGTACCGGTAGCCAAGGGAAGGAACCCAGGTGTAGAGCGTCCGAGAAGTCCAGGAACAGGTGAGGGTCATGGGCCAGTAAACAGGGCAATATGGACAGTTTAGTTTTAGCTCCAAGAGCTATGTTTCTTTGCATTTTCCTCTTTGCTTTCCTGATCCCTTTCTTAACATCTCTTTGCAGCTCAACATATTCTTTGTATTTTGTTTAATCTGTATCCCTTTTGTATGCGCTATACAACATTTTCTCTTTTTTGCATACCTCTATTAAACCATTTTGGCCAGTGTTTTTTAGTCCTCAATTTGCTAAGTTTTGGTACAAATATACTACTTGAGACTGAGGAAAAATTCTTAAAATATAACCATCCTTTCTACTGAATCTGTATCCAGTGTGCTCCAGTCTACCTCTTCTAAGTGTCGCCTCATACCTTCAAGGTTTGCTTTTCTAAAATTGTTAAAGAATGCCTCAAAGCTAACCATATTGTGATCACAGTTCACCATTGGTTCTCTGACTACTGTCCCTTTGACTTGATCTTGGTCATTTTAAAATATCAAATCAAGGCATGCACTCTCCCTGGTTGGTTCCCTGACAAATTGAGTTAGAAAGCAGTCATTTGCCATTTCAACCATTTCTATTTCTGCTTCTGTAGTCCCCACTGGGCTTTCCCAGTCTGTTTGGGAAATTGAAATCCCCCATTATAACAGCCACATCCTTGCTACATGCAGTCCTGATTACACTGTACAATGCAACCTCTTTCTGAATATCTGAGTTGGGTGGCCTGTAACATAATCCTACCACTAATCCTCCAGATCTTTTATTCAAAATATTGTTTCATTAGCAGGATATAATTTGAGTTTTTCTGCCTCAGTGTCATTTCTGACATATGATGCTACTCCACCACTCAATCTGCTAAACTGTGTATCCTTTCAATTTGTATTGTTGTATGTTTGTCACTCCTACAACATCATAGTCATACGCCAGCACTGACAACTGACAACATTCATAAATAAAATCTTCTTGAATGGATGAGTTCATTCAGGAAGGCAATCATTCTGCAAACATGACACGGTAGTTGCCACATGCTTTTTTTTTTGGTCTCTAGGTTTCTGTCCTCTGGTGAACTGCTTGACTTTTTTTGTCACCGCTTAAGTACCTTTTTGTCTACCTGCCCCTAATTCTGATTTTTCAGCTGATTTGTTTACGGTCTTTTTGCTTTGTTGGTTTCCTTATGTCCTGGGACAGGAACATTGCCATGGAGCAAGTGGCCCGATGTCCCCAGAGAGTCTCCCCTGGTCCTGCTGTTGATTAATGTACAGGACTTTAATAGATGCAGTTCAAAACAAAGCTTGAAAGCTTATATATAAAATTAATGTCATGTGTATATATAGCACATATATTTACAATATACTTAATCATGGTTTCTGGTGCTTGTCAATCAAAGAGATCTATTTTGATGGAACTCTGTAATTGAAATGCACACATTTTCACATCTTCATTGGAAATCAGCTGTTTCTGCTGATGATGTAGGAGTTTCTATGTTAATGCAAGTCTCCTGTTGTGATGCCCAAATTCATCAATACCATCTGCATAAATTAGTTTGAGGTCCTGAGTGTAGCGCAAGATCGAGGGTGACTCCTAGGTTCTTAGTGGAAGAAGGAGAGAGTGTCGTAGATTCCAAGGGGACTGAGATGGAGAGATCAGCAGATGGTGAGGAAGAATGGGGAAAACAGAGGAAATCAGATTTGGAGAGGTTGAGCTTGAGGTGGTGTGAGTGCATCCAGGTGGAGATTGCAGACAAGCAGGAAGAGATGCGAGAGGGGATGAGAAGGTCAGAAGAGGGAAAAGACGGGAAGATCTACGCATCATCAGCGTAGAAGTGGTAGGAGAAACCATGGGATGCGATGAGGGGGCCCAGGAAGCGAGTGCAGAGCGAGAACATTAGTGGGCCCAGGATGGAGTCTTGGGGTACACCTGTGAGGAGAGGTTGGGGGGGTGGATGAGGAACCTCGCCGGGTCACTTGATGGGTCCGGTCATTGAGGTAGGAGGAGAACCAGGTGAGAGCAGTTCTAGAGATTCCAAGGTCAGTGAGGGAGGAGAGGAGGGTGGAGTGATCGACAGTGTCAAATGCTGCAGAGAGATCAAAGAGGATGAGGACGGAGGAGAGGGAGGCCGCCCGAGCACAGCTGAGGGAGTCGGTGACTGCCAGGAGAGCCATCACAGTGGAGTGAGCTGTGCGGAAGCCAGATTGCAGAGGATCAAGAAGTGAGTGATGGGAAAGAAATGCAGAGAGCTGATGGTGTACAGCACGCTCAAGGGTTTTGGAGAGGAAGAGGAGTAGGGAGACAGGGCGGTAGGTCAAGGGTTGGTTTCTTGAGGAGTGGGATGACAGCAGCTTATTTAAATTCAGAGGGGAAACAGCCAGAGAGAAGTGAGGAGTTGAGGAGGGAGGAGATGAAGGGGAGTAGATCAGGAGCAGTCGCTTGGAGGAGGCGAGTAGGGAGAGGGTCCAGGGCACATGTTGTAGGTTTGTGAACTAGGAGGAGAGAGGAAACTTCAATCTGAGAAAGCGGAGAGTGGGGGGGAAAAAAAGGAAGCTTGGTTGGTGGGAGACTTGGGTGTGATGGGAGAGGAGGGGGGACTGTTGAAGAGCCTGTGGATGTCTGTGATCTTGGAGAAGGAGGCAAAAGAGGGAAAGGGAGAAGGAGATTAAGTGGTGGTCTGAGATGTCCATGAGTGTCAGAGAGTGTTGAAAGGGATCAGCCTCTAGAGAAGATGAGGTCTAGCTGGCGGCCTGCCCTGTGAGTGGGGGGAGATGGGGAAGAGGGAGAAATTAAAGGAGTGAAGGAGAGGAAGAAATCTGGAAGAGTGGGAAGGGTTGGAGAGGTGGATGTTGAGGTCTCCCAGGAAGATGGTAGGTAAGGACAGCAAGGGGAGGGAGGAGAGCAGAAAGTAAAGTCCTCGCAGTCTTCTTCTGGCTGGAGTCCCGCAGCTAGAGTCCTTGCCCTTTGTAAGGGGGGCGCTGACGGCTGGCGCAGAGGTCCAGGGGGCAGTAAAATACTCCACCTGTAGCTAATTAGGACTGCACACCTGCCTGGCGTTGAATGACACAAGGCTGTAATAACAAAATCCCAGGCAGAACTGCTAGTACATTTAATGGCCGCTTACATGTGTTTACAGACAGACCGTGCCAGACACATGCAGTTACACTGAACAATACTAAATAACAGCCTACAATGTAACCGCTCCTGATTTACAGAAACTACGTGTCAATCTAAGGATAAAGTCCGATAAAATAGTTGCTAATTTACTAACAAACAGTCGTTACTAGAATACAGTTGCAAAATATACCGAACTCTTCGCTAAACAAGTGATCACGTAAAAAACTCCACCCTCTCTCCTAGTTTAGCTACGAGATGCATCGATTGTTTGCGCGATCACGTGACAAACCCATACTTAACTGGGCTGAGCCGGCGACTCCTCTGCGTCCATCTGTCTTTACAACTGTCGCTTTTCCGAACAGGAATTTTGATTAATCGCTCCTGAATTCAGGAATAGGTGTAAATAAGAACTTGTCCAAAAAAACTTAAACCGTTCTAAATAGCGACACTTTGATTCCATGGATATGGTAAGTATTTTAGAGTTTCTGTACAATTTTATTTCCTTCAGTATGCATCCCTTTTCTGATTTGATAAAAACAGGGTGCATTCAAAGGGAATAACATTACTGTTCTATATCTAGAATATTCTTTTCGCTTGGAAGTTGTGGGGTAGGATGTGATCAATTAAAATGTTATGGTTTTATTTAATTCCTAATTTGCTGGTGCATCTTCTGTATAAGTGCATGAGAAATTGTAAGGTTTATTTAATTACTTCTGCCTCCACAGACACCGAAGAATAACAGTCAGCCGTTGCACGGTGCCTTTAAAATCCCGGGAAACTAGTTATTTTTCAAAGTTGTTAAGGAATATCAAACATTTCTGACGTGTATACGAATATTCATGTACCTACTTGTTAAACAATTGTTTATTGTTGCAAAATTATACATATCTTCACATTGTCTTTTTATGACTTCTAAGAGAACATGAAAGCCCTTTTATTATACTAGTAAATACCGGTTTTCTCTCTTTCTCCACTATGTCCAGACCGGGTGCATCTCCTTAAAACTCATCCTGCCAACACCCTCTGGCCGCTGATTCCAGACCGTTCTTTTTATTTCTGAAATGTCTTTAAGTTACTGTGTTCTTAATAAACGAGTATGAAAAAGAGATGAGTGTCTTAGGTGGCTGTGTTCATTCCACGTCATTCATTGAAGAAAAGGGAAAGCATGGGAATCCAGCTGTGGCCTTCTCCAGGAAGGAGGAATCGGTGTGTGGCTGCTGTGCTTTCTAATATACAGCAGGTGGACCAGGGGAAATGCTTAAGGTCACAAAGTCACACCCACAGCTTACTACATTTAAAGCATACTGCTCGTCAATGGATTGCTTTTATGAAGTGTGCATGTGCATCCTGTCGGCTGCAATAAACCCATCCCAGAGCAGTCTGTTTCCTACGTACACCCAAATGCGAGAATGGGAGGACTTTTATTTTGACACACGAGTCGTCTCGCCGTTCCGCTACCCGGAAGTGCAGCTCTCGCGCACCCCCCCCAGCGCGCGGAGCCGGCGGTGTGTGCACGGTGGGGGGGTCGTTGGGATTGAATCGCGCACGTCACTGTAATACGGGCGCTGATGTCACACTGCATGCCCAGCTCGCCGTCCTGCAGGAATGAGGATGTAGTTGCTGTGCTCTGTAGCATCACCGCCATCACCCCCTCTCTCTCCAGAGGCATGACGAGCGCGCCCGGCGTTGCTCAATCCCTCGGGCCGGACATCCCTCTCCCCGCAGCCGCAGCGCAGCACTGAGCGCCCTGGAAGGATTATAATTGTCACTTTATTATTTGGGTGCTGCTCCAAGTCCCACTTGTGCTGCATCCAAACCCGGCGATGGAGGTGGAGGAGGGCAGCGGGGAGCCCCGGGAGGACTGGACCCTGCTGGCCTGGACCGGGCTGGCGATCGTGCTGCCCGTGCTGCTGACCCTGTGGTGCAGTGTGCAGCGCTCCAAGCGCAAGGGGCTCATCCAGGACATCTTCCGGAGGAGCAAGCACGCCTGGCGCCTCACCGACCTGTTCAGCAAGCCCACCTACTGCTGCGTGTGTTCCCAGCACATCCTGCGGGGCGCCTTCTGTGAGTGCTGCGGGGTCTGCGCCGACGAGGGCTGCCTGCCCCGGGCCGACCGCAGCCTGTCCTGCAAGGAGATCATGTCGCCGGCGCAGGCGGACGGCTCCCTGGCGCACCGCTGGGTCCGGGGCAATGTGCCGCTGTGCAGCTGCTGCGCGGTGTGCAAACAGCAGTGCGGCACGCAGCCCAAACTCTGCGACTTCAGGTACCAGCAACCAAGCAAACAGTGGGAAAGCAGTGTGACTAGTGCGCAGCACACTCAGTGTCACAGGCATGCTTCTGCCTCTGTCTTTCTGTCACTCTCATTCTGTCTGTCTCTGTCTGTGTTTGATAAGCCTTAGTGGTTCATCCTGCTGCGCCACAATGGCAGTTTTGTTTGCCTCCCTTTCCTTGCAGCTAAATACAACACAGTGACTTCGTGACCTGCCAGATCATTTTGCAGCCCGGCACTCAATGGGGGCTTTATTTTATGTATTTATTTTGGTATTTCGTATATAACAAATCACAAGAGGGCCGCATGGCTGGGGCAGCGGCGGCGAAGCGGTGGTCTCCCTGGGTGAGGGCCTGTGTCTGCGATCACAAGAGTAAATAGTTACATAATTTGTCGTTTGCGATTACTCCCCCCGCATATTACATTGGAGAACAACTAATGGCTAAACCGCTTCAGTACCGCTAATCTGGGATGTGTGTCGGTTCACAGCAGAGAGAGGAGGGGGGGGGCGCTGCGTCATGGAGGAGAGGAGAGGAGGAAGAGGAGGTGTTGTGGGGGTGTTGTTGTCGAGTGGGTCGGCACTCACTGTTCACCCATCACTCCCCAGCCTGGGGGGGATGCCTGCCCAGCCTCTGTTTGATTCGTTCAGTCCAAACTCACACTCTTTCTCTCTCTCACTCTTCTTTTTTTCTTGAGCGCAAAGTGAAAAGCATGTTCCCTTCTCCCTCTCTGGCCCCTCTCACTATCTGTCTCTGTCTCTCTCTCTCTGAAACAAGATGTGATGGGTCATCAGTTTGTCTTCCTAAGTGTGCCTCATGTTCTCACAGAGAGAGAGAGAGAGGTGGCACATGTTGTCTTTCACTCTCTGTAATCTCTAAAACTCCTTACCCTCAGACTGCCAATCTACAGCACCCTCCCCCCAGCCTGGCTCAGCGCTTCTCTCCTTGTACTTCGTGCTGGAGCCCTGAACCCATGTGTTTCCCACGCAGGTGCGTCTGGTGTCAGACCGTGGTGCACGAGGACTGCAAGGCCAGCCTGCCGGGGGGGGGGCGCTGTGACCTGGGGGAGTTCCGCAGCCTGATCATCCCCCCCCACTACCTGCACCGCATCAACAGGCTGCGCCGCGGGCAGACAGACGAGTACAGCAAGGTACAGAGGTCCGAGTGTCCCGCTTGGCTCAACCAGTGTCAATGAAGAAGGAAAATAAGGTACATTTCTTTAATCTCTCTCTCCCTCCCTCTCAGCTAGCAGCTGATTGCGGGCCCGGCTGGACCCCGGTGCTGGTCCTGGCGAACACGCGCAGCGGCAACAACATGGGCGAGGCGCTGCTGGGGGAGTTCCGCACGCTGCTCAACCCGGTGCAGGTGAGAGTGCTGGCCACGCGGATCAACTGCTGGGCTGGCACTGAGCTCCTGCTGTTCAGAGTACAGTCCGGCTCAGTTCAGCTCAGTCCACAATCCTTTTCAGTTTCCCGGCCTTTTCTATGCAAATGCAAATCACCATTTAGTCAGCGGGTGGACGTTTGAATTTGCATATTCAGGCTTTAGACATCCTGTCACTGATGTTACTCTGAACAGTGCGGCGAACGGCTTTGAATGTTGCGGTTTTATTTAGTGCCATTACCCTTAATGGAGTGTGTGTTAGTCAGGACACACACACTCACACAGTCAGCTCAGCCATCGTTCCCTGACGAATCCTTGACGAATCTCTTCTCCTCCCCCTCTTCCTCTCAGGTGTTTGACCTGACGCAGTTCCCTCCCTCCAAGGCCCTGCAGTTGTGCACTCTGCTCCCGGGGGGCTGTGTGCGTGTGCTGGTGTGCGGGGGGGATGGCACTGTGGGCTGGGTGCTGGACGCCATCGACGCCATGAAGCTGAAGGTCAGTGTGAACGGGTGGGGCGGGGAGACTAAATAATAATATAATCTTGCGTTTATATAGCGCCATTCATCCCAAAGGATCTCAAAGTGCTGAGTACAACTCTGAGATGTGTCAACTGTATTAATATCTTAATTACATTTTAATCATAGTAGTAATAGCCACAATTCCTCTCTAGGTTGTAGAGCATTGTAGAGTTTTGTGTTTGATTTTGTGCTTCGTTGTTGTTAATCTGTGGGCAATGCCTGTGTGGGATAATCTCTGAGCTGGAGGGTAAGAAGATTAAATCAGTTTTGAGGAGAGGAATGGTGAGAGAAAGCGGGACAGAGGGCAGTCTGAGCTGGCACAGATGGGCAGCGGGGCATGGGGGAGCATTTCAGTCACAAGCGTCAGTCCCCTCACTGCCCCCCGTCCTCTTACAGCCCTCAAACAAAACACCCCATCGCAGCAGCTGCATAACTGTGTTGTGGCGTAACCGCGTCTCTGTGTGTCTCTGTGCTTCCAGGGCCAGGAGCAGTTCGTCCCACAGGTCACCATCCTGCCGCTGGGGACGGGCAACGACCTGTCCAACTCTCTGGGCTGGGGCACTGGCTTCGCACGTGAAGTCCCCGTGGAGCAGGTGCTGCGAGACGTGCTGGACGCAGAGGCTGTCAAACTGGACAGGTGCGTCCGTCCCCTTGTCTGTCTATCCCTGTGTTGTCCCTCCATTCGTCCCTCAGTCCCTCCATTCGTCCCTCAGTCCCCCCGTCTCAGTCTGTCTCTCTCAGATGAAGAGGTTGGAGAGGGCTGGGAGATGGGTTTAAAACATGGGTAACTAAAGTGAATTATAAAGGGCGTATGGACAGGACAGTTACGGTCCCAGTGGGGAATACTGACCCATACTGGGCTGCTGGACAGAGATGGGGCTCGAGTCTCATTTTCGTGGTTTTGTTTTCAGGTGGAAAGTTCAGGTGGCGTCTAAAGGCTATTACAGCTTCCGAAAACCAAAGGTAGGTGAGTGAGTGTGTGTCTGTGTCTGCTTTATTTTGTCGCTGAACTGCCTGTCAAACCAGTTGACGGAAGCATCTCTCTCTCTCTCTCTCTCTCTTTCTCTCAGGTCTTAACTATGAATAATTACTTCTCCGTGGGGCCGGACGCCCTGATGGCTCTGAACTTCCACGCCCACCGTGAGAAGACGCCCTCGCTATTCTCCAGTCGCATCGTCAACAAGGTGAGGGCAGGACTTGGGGCTGTTGATTTGGGCCCAGTATAACAACAGTAAACGTCCAGCACAGAAGCAGCGCAGCCCCTGACCGCTGACCCCTGACCCTGTACTGTCTTTCTGATTTGTAGGCCGTCTATTTCTTCTATGGGACCAAAGACTGCTTAGTTCAGGAGTGCAAAGACCTGGACAAGAAGATTGAGGTAACTGCCCCTACCCCACCCTGTCCCGCCCATGTCCCTCCCCCTGCCCTGCCCCCATCCCTCCCGCTGCCCCCCCCGGTGCTGCTTCCATGATCTAGCTGAGTTTCGTGCTCCTCTGTGCAGTTGGAGCTGGATGGCGAGAGGGTGCAGCTGCCCAGCCTGGAGGGCATCATCGTGCTGAACATCGGGTATTGGGGCGGAGGCTGCCGGCTGTGGGAGGGTATGGGGGATGAGCCGTGCCCCCCGACCCGGTAGGGACCCTCGCTCTCCACTCATCTTGCACCTCGTCTGTTCTCTCTCACTTCTCCCCACTCTCTTTCTGTCTTTCTTTGTTGCTCTTTCTTCTGTTCTCTCTCTCTCTCTGCCTGACTGTCTGCCTCACTCTCTTGACGCGGGGGTGTCTGTGTCTCTGTGTCTCCTCCAGGCTGGATGACGGGCTGCTGGAGGTGGTGGGTGTATTCGGCTCCTTCCACTGCGCTCAGATCCAGGTCAAGCTGGCCAACCCGGTGCGGCTCGGCCAGGCGCACACCGTCAGGGTGAGTCCATCTACCCCTCCGTCTCCCTCCCTCCTTTGATTTCAGAAAGTTAGCAGCTCACCTGTAGCGTACAGACACTGTGCGGTCCACACAGGGTCGCACCAGTCAGACCCAACCCAGTCCAGTCCACACAGTGTAGCTTCAGTCCAGTTAAGTCCAGATAGTGTAGCTCCAGTCCAGTCCAGTCCAGTCCACACAGTGTAGCTCCAGTGCAGACAGTGAGGTCCCTGTGCTGACGTGCTGTGTCCGGCTCTGTCCCGCTCGGTCCAGCTGGTGCTGAAGAGCTCCCGGATGCCCATGCAGGTGGACGGAGAGCCGTGGGCGCAGGGCCCGTGCACCATCACCATCACGCACAAGACCCAGGCGCTGGTGCTGTACCGTGCCGCCGAGCAGACTGACGAGGACGATGAGGACAACTCCAGCGGCTCTGAGCACGAGCCCGGGTCCCCCCCGGCCCAGCCGGTCCCGCCCACCTAGCCCCGGGGCCCCCCGCTGCGCAGTGTCACCGCTGCCCGGGTCAGCACGCTCACCGGGGGGGGCAGAGGCACTGCGCTGCGGATCGAGGTGCTGTGTGTGTGTGTGTGTGTGTGTCTATGTGCTCGATGTGCCACAGAACAACAGATTACAGGAGCTGTGTCTGTCACCTGTTGTGCATCGTTGCAGCGAGTAGCCGCTGAAGGCTACCATGTTTGCAGCGTGTTTGCAGCGTGTTTGCAGCTGAAGGCTGGCATGTCTGCAGTTTGATTGTAGCATGTTGCCGCTGCAGATCGTCTGCTGCTGACGTGAAGGCTCTGTGGAAGCTGTGCTCGGTGCCAGAGCCTCCCGTCCTCCTATGATCCACGTCAGGCTGGGTCGGCCGGACAGTTGCAAACCGAGAGGCGCCAGAGACTCGGGGCTACTCCGATCCATCCTAGTGGACTGTTGGGTGGCAGTAGTGCAGCTAAACCCATGATCTCGTTATTCATTAATTAATTAATTAAACATGCGCTCCTACATTTCCTGCTGCATTCATTCTGAACGTGAGTTCGGTTTGTCTTGTGCGTTTCAGTGACTGCAGTGTCTTCACTCCTCCCTGACCCAGATTCGACTCCTAAAACATGTGACACATGTGACTTTCCTTAACACGACACAGACGGGGTTCACTGTGCTGATGATGCCCCTCAATGACACACCGGTAGGACGGCAGAGTCTTATTTAGATTATTGATTTTGTTTACATTGATTCGGTGACATACTCTGCAGTTCACAGGCTGTGTAGTATGTGTGTGTGAGAGTGTGTTTGTGTATCTGTGTGGGTGGCAGGCTGTGTGTGTGTATTGCATCCTCAGTGTGTGTGATGGAGAGGGGAGATTAAAGACTGCGCCCAGCCCTTCCTGCCTGCTTGCCTGCCTGTCACAGAGCTCGTGTTTTATTATCTTCTGCGCCTATCTGGCCCCTCCTATCCTGGATGTTAGTCTTATTATTATTATTAATAATAATATTATCATGCCCTACAGAGATAGTCACTGTTCGCTTTGTGCTGTATGCGCAGCTGCCCATGTCGGCCGCTAGGTGTCGCCCTTGTGCAGAGGCTGAAGAGAGACGCAGTTGACAGTGGATGTTAAGGAGACAGAAATTGTCCTAAAAACATGAATACGCACAGTGTGTCGCATTATCCTGGACTTTACTGTTTAGTTTTTTTAATGTGGGTGGATTGTGGACCCGGGTGGGGAGAGTTGTGTAGCGTTCAGGGTGTTTGTGTTGACCTCATGTCAGAGGTTAAACCGCACAACGACTCCCATTAGGGAACGACCAGGAAAGTGAGTTTTCTTCTCACGCAACTGTTTTCACTTGATTGTGGTATTTGTGGCTTTAAACACAACATTGTGTTGCGCCTACTTGAACATATAAAGAAATCTTTTATTTTAATATATTTTTTGTGAATTAGTTATTGGTGTTGTCTCTATATATTCGTATATAATTGTGCAAAACTCCGCTCAGTTCATTACCGTCGCTGCTCATGTTTTGTTTTTTAATATTACATTTTTGTGCACTTTTTACTTTTTCGGCAGTATGAATGAAGTGTGCTGTCAGTTGGTGTTTAATTTTCTCTGTGATGTGCTGGTCAGTGGGGTCTCACAGCAGGACAGACACAGCACAGTCTCTGACCCCCGACCGCTGTGCTGTGAAGAGACATTGCAGTCACAACCAGGTTCATTCCTACAGGTGTTTTATTTTTATGTGAGTTTTAATGCTGTGTTATTGCTCTGCAGGGTCGCGCTTATTAGTTTAAGCACTGGTTTACACACACACTCTGATGCGTTTAAAGAGACTTTCGTAAGAACACAGTGATTGTTGTGTTAGAAAAAACTTGTTATTTGGTTTCAAAAAATGCGTTTATTTCTTGGCATCTTCTGTTATTTGTATTGTATTGTTTGGTTTACAGAATATAGTTGGAGAGTCTAATAATAGGGGGTGTTATGCGTTGCGTCCAGCCTGCTGTCCTGAGAAGATCTCTTGATCAGTCAAGGCCGGACACCTTCAGTGTAGCGGTGTCCTGTCTGCACACGGATCTCAGTGCATTACATGGCTGTAATATATTTTTTCAAAATTGGATTGTTTGAACGCCTCTAAATAAAATACTATACATTTAGCGCTATTTATTTAAATATGTAGCCAACCAATAACGTAGTTTAGCAGCACCACTCCGAGATGAGGGTATTGACTTTAAAACTCAAACCTGATTATCTGTTCTATACTTTGCCACAAATGTTTCTTATTCTTGAAATGCGCAATTTCCAACACTGTCCGCACTGCCAGAGTATATTGAACCACTTCTTAACCAAGAGCGCCAAACACTTGTATAATTGTTAAGCCTTGTATTCCAGAGGCGAATTTAGTCCCTGTTGTTTCTGAATGTAATACTTAACGGACTGGTAGAGCAGGCATATATGTAAAGTTGAACTGTTTGAAGAGCGGAAAACCAGGGGCAGCATTTTGCATTTGATCGAATACTTCCAGCTTTTTCCCATCGGCTTCAGCCCGAGTGTGGATGCAGAATGCGTTTTAAAGCCCCATTTTCAGGATTTCAAATGCACGTTTTTCTCTCACCTGATGACCCGATTTTTGACAGTGAAGCGGTCACTGCTTTTGCAATATTGCACTGCGAGACTAAAACTGAATGTAAGAGTATTGTAAAATCATTTATGGTTTTGGGAACAAACCCAGACGCATATTGTAAATAAGAACTATTTTCTTATTTATTTGTGTAAAAACAATTGCGAATTGGATGGTTTACGTTGTATTTTCTTTGTGAGTCAATTTGTCAAATAAATACATTTAACAACACGCGTGTCTTTGTGCTGATTCGGGATCCTGTGCAATTTGTACTTTAACTATTTTAGTTTGTGCGTTTGTGGTTGTGCATATTGAAACTATTTCAGTATCTTCTCATGATGCATTCTTAGAACTAATGCTACATTTAACACATTGGTTCTGACAGTGCTGTTTATTCACTGTCCATGTGCGCTCAGCATTTACCCTACGATGCCGTTTTATAGCAGCTCGATTGACTGCACGACATGCAGGTGGATTCAACCACAACCACCATCACCAGCGTAGCAGCAGCAGATGACGTCCACGGCGCTGCTCTCGTCCCGCGGCCGGGCGCAGGGGCAGTATGAGGCCCGTCCGGACCGGCCCGGCCCGCAGTGACAGACAGCAGTCCTGGGCCGGCTCTTGCGGGGCCGCACACGGACAGCAGTGACGTCACGGGCGCTGAGCTTTGGGTGCAGGGGTAGGAGTGGGCGGGCGCTGAGGCGGAACAATGCGGCCCAGGGCAGCCCATTCAAACCCCATCCGTCACTTTATAACCCCCTTTGGCTACAATGATTTTAAGATGTCATTAAGTTATTGTGATCCATTGTAAAAGCAGGAGAATCGTGATGCACGGTCGGGGGCTCCAGGGAGAATTATTTTGATGCAGTCAGACAGAAGGGGAGTCATCGCACCCCCTTTCCTATCGACAGCATCAGTAATCTGTGGGCTTCACAGAAACAGGGCCGCCATTGGCTGGACGCGGATTCGGCCTCTATAGTCCACGGCGTGTTCAGCCGCAACTGCAGCCACGACAAGCACAACAAGCACAGCAGCCCCCGCTAACAGGACCACCGAGAATTCATTACCAGTTATTACTATTCATCGTCATAATAAAGGTATTATAGTTGGTTGCTTTGGCAGAAAGAGGCCAGCCCGTCAACGTGTGGTTCGGGCGGTTCTGTGGGAGTGCGGTGTGTCTCCGATGGACCTCAGAGTGAGCGGCCCGCTTGTGCTGCTCCTGCCCCTGCTGGGGCTGTGCGCCGCCGACCTGTGCAACTGGAGAGGCAGGTAGGACTGGCGCCAAGCTGCAGCTTTACCATGCAGCACCTGCGCAAAAAGACTATTATTCATTCATTCATTCATTCATTCATTCATTCGTCCATGTAGTGATTGCTTTGGCACGAGGTTAATCTCAATAATCTCAGGTTTGTTGTCAGTTTCATGTAAATTAGCAATCATGTGCTAACGATGCATCCTATAATCATGATGATTAATATTATTGGGTGAGTGGAATCGAAGGCACGGCCGTTCACTGTCGCCTATAGACTAGAATCAATTGGACTTGACAGAAGTGAACAAACTACCGTCCACAGATCAGTACAGAGAAAATGAATGCATGTACATTTCCATTGAAGTATTCGTACTTCTGTGCTCTATAACTATACTGATATAGAGTTTCATGTATATCAGCTCTTCCTCTTTATTTGAATAAAACCCAGATGATTGTCCGTAACGATCCTCAATATGCTTTGATCGTGACCCCGCTTTAATGCGCAGTGCTGTACCCCCGCGCTCCACCTCTCAGTTTATTTGATCATTTGTTCTTGTTTTTCCAAATTTTTACTAAAAATACCCAACTGGGTTTATAATCTGCGAACGAGCCTTTCCTGTTACCTTCTGTTTTTATAGGCTTTACATACATGAGCGACCCTGATGTCGCGCTATCGATCCGTATCGATGCGCCTGTCAGGTTTAATAGCAATCAGAGTTTGAACCCCTGCTAATCTGGCCGGATTAGAGCGCTAATCGGATCTGATGGTTTTGCTGGAATGAAACCTCAGAGACGGGTTTCTTCTGGTTAACTGTCTCCCAGCTCCAGATCACAGTCATACCCAGTAGCAACAGCGGCATTATAATCGATCCAGCACTTTCTCCGTACTGGTTTCCATTGTGTCCAAAGCCATTTTATGTGTGAAGGTTTTCCACGCAATGTAAAGCGGTTTAGACTCTCAAAGTCATGGTGCCGGCACCCAGTCTTCTGGGTTTTGTTCCAGATTTGCCCTAGATGTCTTAATTGAGCTCTTAATGAAGTAAAATAGCTTAATTGCAGTTCCAGGGACTGTTTTGTGTTTCTAATTATTTTTCTTTTTCCCCTTTCCTGCCTCTGTATGTGTGTGTGTGTTTGTATTTCTGTCTATGTGTCTCTTTGAATATCTGTCTGTCTATGCGTATCAACTGTGCGTGTGTAAATGTCTGTATCTCTGTTTTTCTGTGTATTTGTCCTGTCTCTGTGTGTGTGTGTCAATGTGTCCTGTCTGTCTGTCTGTGTGTATGTCTGTGTCCTGTCTGTGTGTGTGTGCGTGTCTGTGTCCTGTCTCTGTGTGTGTGTGTCAATGTGTCCTGTCTGTCTGTCTGTGTGTGTGTCTGTATGTGTGACTGTCTGTGTCCTGTCTGTGTGTGTGTGCGTGTCTGTGTCCTGTCTGTCTGTGTGTGTGTCTGTGTCCTGTCTGTGTGTATGTCTGTGTCCTGTCTGTGTGTATGTCTGTGTCCTGTCTGTGTGTGTGTGTGTGTGTGTGTGCGTGTCTGTGTCTTGTCTGTATGTGTGCGTGTTGTCCTGTCTGTGTGTATGTGTGTCTGTATGTGTGCGTGTCTGTGTCCTGTGTGTGTGTGTGTGTGTGTGTCTGTATGTGTGACTGTCTGTGTCCTGTGTGTGTGTGTGTGCGTGTCTGTGTCCTGTCTGTCTGTGTGTGTGTCTGTGTCCTGTCTGTGTGTATGTCTGTGTCCTGTCTGTGTGTGTGTGTGTGTGTGTGTGCCTGTCTGTGTCCTGTCTGTGTGTGTGTGTGTGTGTGTGTGTGTGTGTGTGCGTGTCTGTGTCTTGTCTGTATGTGTGCGTGTTGTCCTGTCTGTGTGTATGTGTGTCTGTATGTGTGACTGTCCTGTGTGTGTGTGTGTGTCTGTATGTATGTGTCTGTATGTGTGCGTGTCTGTGTCCTGTGTGTGTGTGTGTGCATGTCTGTGTCCTGTGTGTGTGTGTGTGTGTGTGTGTGTGTGTGTCTGTATGTGTGACTGTCCTGTGTGTGTGTGTGTGTGTGTGTCTGTATGTATGTGTCTGTATGTGTGCGTGTCTGTGTCCTGTGTGTGTGTGTGTGCATGTCTGTGTCCTGTGTGTGTGTGTGTGTGTGTGTGTGTGTGTGTGTGTGCGTGTCTGTGTCCTGCCGCAGCGGTCTGGCGCGGGAGCCTCACTCCCGCACGGTGCAGCAGGTTCGTCTGCGCTGCACGGAGGGGCAGGTGGAGTGGTTCTACCCCAGCCAGGCCCTGCGGGTGCTGCTGCAGCCCAACCTGGCGTCGGCCCGGCCCGCCACCGTGTGCATCAAGCCCCTGCGCAGCTTCCGCGGTGCCAGTGTGTTCATCGAGCGTGCCGGGGAGCTGGAGCTGCTGCTGGCCGAGGGCGGGCTGCCGGAGCAGGTGTACTGTTTCCGCACTGCCAGCCCCCAGCAGCCTGCCGCCGTCTTCCTGCAGGCGAGTCCCCACAGTGACATCAGCCGGCGCACCGTGGGCTTCCGCTACGAGCTGCTGGGCCACCATGGCGCCCAGCCCGACCTCCGGGCCACCGTAGTGCAGGGTGAGGAAGAGTGGCTGGGGAAGGGGCTGGCAGTGTGTGTGTGAGAGAGAGAGGTGTGTGTGTGTGTGTGTGTGTGTGTGTGTGTGTGTGTGTGTGTGTGTGTGTGTGTGCGAGCGGACTGTGCAGTGGGTGCAGTGAATCGTTAGCAGGGTGTGCTGTCAGTGGCAGGGTGCTGGTGTGCCTGCTGCTGCTCACGTCTCTCTCTCTCTTTCTCTCTTTCCCTATCTCCCTCTCTCTCTCCTCAGCCGTGTGCCGCCCGTGCAATGACACAGAGCTGCTCCTGGCCGTTTGCAGCTCGGACTTCGGTACGTCTCTGAAATCGCTCCCTCCCCCGAGTTTGTGTCTCCCACTCCAATACCTGACTTTGAGGGGTTACTGGTGCAAAGTGCGCTGATCATAGAATAAAACATAAAAAATACTTGATTACGGTTTAATAAACACCAAAAGCAAAAGTCCCCACTGGAAAGGAAAACAGTCTCACTCAGGAAGGGGTGACCCGGGGACATGGGGACATGTTTCTGTGGGGATCTTTCCCTGGGTTTAACACGGACCTGCTATAAAATACCCGTCCCTGTATGATGGCACAGGGCATTTAGGATTAATTGATATTAACACGTTTATGACATGTCGACCTCTGACCCCCAGAAAGGGCCGCCACACATGAGAGAAAGGGTTCATCATCTCCGAAGCCCCTCTTTTACCAGACAGCTGCTCCCCTGCAGCCGGGACAGGGCCTAACAGATGTGCCGCCCCCGGGCTACACAATGGGGGCGCGTTGGGGCTGAAGAGGCCAATGGAGCAGAAGAAATGCTCCTTTGAAGCGACTCCATTTAGGGCCCGACTCCCCTGCCCTGATCTCACAAATCGCCATCTCTGATGAGAGAAAATCGCTGCCTAATGAAAGTGTTCAATGGCAAGAGGGCAGCAAATAAGAATGTACTTGTCTGTCAGTGCGTGGATTCCCCTTGCTGATGCCTTGTGTCTCTCTCTGTCTCTCTGTGTGTGTCTGTGTGTCTCTTTGTGTCTCTGTCCCCCGCAGTGGTGAGGGGCTCAATCCAGGCGGTGTCTCATGACGAGGAGCGGCAGACATCGCGCCTGGAGGTGGGCTCCGGCCACGTGTACCGGCAGCGCAGTGGTGTGTTCGAGCGGGATGGTGCAGGGGGGTCAGGGGGGGCCTGGAAGGGTTACATCCATACCCTGCTGCAGTGCGGCGTGAGGCAGGGGGACGGGGAGTTCCTCTTCATGGGGGCGGAGCACTTCGGGGAGGCGTGGCTGGGTTGTGCGCCACGGTACAAAGACTTCCTGTCTGTGTATGGTGTCGCCCGGGCGGCCCGTGAGAACCCCTGCGAGTTCCCTCTAGATTGACCCCTGACCCCTGACCCCAGGACAGCACCATAGCCTGGGGCACTCCACACGCACACGCAGGGAGTCACCCTGACCACTCTGGGACTGCACTGGCTGGTGGAGACGTTAAAGTGGACACATAGGGGGGCAGGATTGTTGGCGTTGTTAGTGTGTGTGTGTGTGTGATCCAATTCACTTGCACTTTCATCACCCAGCAGCGCATGGAGATTTCATACTGAGAAACTGTGATAGATAGCATGCTAGAAATGTTCATTGGTGTTTCAAGTGGGATATTGGACAATTTGCACAATACAAGCTGAGCAGCAGGAAGTGACAGCTGTGATGGAGTCAAAAAAAGATGAGACAGACCCAAAGCACACCTCCACCTGTCTCTGTACCCTCAACAACTCCCTCCCCCTCCACATACACACACACACACTCCATGTCAGTCAAGTGGGGGTCTCTCCTCTCAGGGTCTTCCACATGAATCCACACGAAAGCAGCTCCACCTTAGGGTGACAAGGAAGCTGCTTGGGGTCTCCAGGGTTTCCGCTGTCCTGTCCCGTGTCTGGTGACGGGGGCTGAGCTGTGTTTTACGGCCAGTAGGCTTGTGGCCGGACTCATTTCAGGGCAGCGCTGATGATCCACTGATAGGGCGAGAGAAAGGAAGGAAGGAAGGAAGGAAGGAAGGAAGGGAGAGATAAAAC
Organism: Amia ocellicauda; assembly: GCF_036373705.1. Taxonomy (NCBI): domain Eukaryota; kingdom Metazoa; phylum Chordata; class Actinopteri; order Amiiformes; family Amiidae; genus Amia; species Amia ocellicauda. Next base: position 20,064,172 of record NC_089854.1, on the reverse strand, counting down.
GCCTGTAGAGATTGCAGAACTGAGACGTTGTGTGGCCGATGTGTTTCATGTGTGTGTCTGTTAACCAGAAGAACATTGGTAGCTAACTAACACACAGTTAGGAAGAAAAAATATCAGTAATATGTAAAGGAAAGTTAGTTTAAGACAATGCATGGGCATTATAAGGGACACATTACAAATGCTGTTTTACCGGACTGTAGTGAGATGAGGGTGTTTAGTTTAGTGTTGAGGGTGCAATGTTTGCGTTGGAATTCTGATTGTTGTCATAGAGCCTGCTGGAGATAAACAGACAGGATGAATTAACTATTCTTGATTTTTATTTTATTTTATTGTATTTTATGATTTTATTTCCACTCTGTCCTCTGCTCTGTTGTTGTGCTGGGTTTTGACAGTTCGGGTTCACATTTCATACCGTAGCTGATACTATTTTTATGTTTGTTTTTTCACACATGTAACTTACAAGGTTATGTATATCACACAGCATCGCACTAGGAAACAAAGTCTTCATGAGAAATAAATAAATATTTGAAAAACGTCTGTTGAAAACACCTGTGTGTGGTTGTGATTGTGCTGATGTCTATATTGACAACACAGCTGTCCTAGTTGGTTCTGTGGTCCCTGAGCGTGCTGTGGTGCAGGGCATCTACTTCTCTTAGGAACTGGGTCTGTGAGGATTTGCAGGCACACCCGGAGTGGTGAATGCAAGTTTCTTGCAGTTACAGTGGCTCTCAAAAGTATTCACCCCCCTTGGACTTCTGCACATTTCATTGTGTTACAACATGAAATCAGAATGGATTTAATCAGGAGTTTTTGCCACTCATCAACACAGAAAATGTCCATGATGTCAAAGTGAAAAATATAATCTGCAAATTGTTCTAAATTAATTACAAATACAAAACAGAAAATACTTGAATGCATAAGCAATCACCCCCTTCAGTCAATATTTTGTAGAGGCACCTTTGGCAGCAATTACAGCCATGAGTTTATGTGGATTTTTGCCCATTCTAAATTGCTCAAGCTCCATCAAGTTGAATGGGGACCTTTGGTGAACAGCAATTTTCAACTCTTCCACATATTCTCAATGGGATTGAGGTCTGAGCTTTGACTGGGCCACTTCAGGACATTGACCTTTTTATTTTTAAACCACTCCAGTGTGGCTTTGGCTGTATATTTGGGGTCATTGTCCTGCTGTGAGATGAATCTTCACTCAAATCCCAGGTCTCTTGCAGACCTCAGCAGGTTTTCTTCCAGGATTTCTCTGTACTTTGCTGCATCCATTTTACCCTCTATCTTTACAAGGTTTCCAGGCCCTGATGCAGAGAAGCATCCCCATAGCATGATGCTGACACCACCATGCTTCACAATAGAGATGGTGTTCTCTGGATGATGGCTTGCACCAAACGTAGCGCTTAGCGTTGAGGCCAAAAAGATCCATTCTGATTTCATGTTGTAACACAATGACATGTGTGAAAGTCCAAGGGGGTGAATACTTTTGAGAGACATTGTATATATGCAGTGTGAGGATTATCTCCATAGGGTTGATGCTGACAGTGTCCCAATGAAACCAGGCCCATTCCAGACATGATCCTGGGACATCACTCTCTGGCACTTCTGACGCTGGTACTGGCTTGGTCATCTCTTGAGGGCTGAGTGGATGAAACAGGGTGGTTTCAAATCTGGAGTCTGTCCAACTGCACCCCCGCCATCCCAATGAGAGTTGCAGCACAGACACTGGCTGTTCTTCAAAAGCACAGAGTGAGCAAGATGCTAATGTGTGCTGTATCTCTGGGTTCACTTGCAGAGGAAGGCAGGCATAGTGACACCCACGCCAGCGGTCTCTACACAGTTTAGAATATCCTTTGGGACACAAAAGAGAACTTTCCATTAACCGTGGTGCTGGGATGTCTGCCAGAGCAGGAGGCCGGGGCTTAGTGTCTGATGAGCCCTGAGAGAAGCAGAGGTGATCTCCGTGAACCGTGGTGCTCCGTGCCCAACATGAGTGCGCTGTAGTGTTACCTTCGGTGGATAAACTTAGCTTATCTCTCCAACTAAACTGACATGACAGATCCCACTGTGTCTGGCTGGCCACCAGCTCCACGCTGGGACGAGCAGTGAGTTTAAAGTTGTGTTAAAAGTCCTGAGAATAAGGGATGCAGCTCCCCATAAAATGAGCAGAGGAAATTCTATTACTTAAATAGCTTTTAAAAAGATAAAAAATGATTTTGAACTTAGTTTAGTATGGATATGAACCCACACAGCGGCGGTCAGGGGAGGCAGCACTGGTGTAAGCCTGTCGTTCCCGGCCGCCCGACACAAGGGCCCGCGCCTCATGCTAATGGGATTGCTGTACCGTAAAATGATATACAAATGTGTTCCTGATAAAAAGGGCAATAAAGTGAGTGAAGGGGCTCCTTTATGGGGGAGGTTACAGCATCTTGCCACGGCCTGGGAAACGCAGAGAAAGCAGATGTGGTGTCAGGGGGCCTGGCTCAATGGACGGCCCTCCAATAGAGCACAATTAATTGACTTTTAGAATAACTCCTTTTTTCAGGCTTCTACTCGGCTGAGCAGGATTCACAAATTGCTGTCTTCAACTTTTTATTGGGACTAAATAGCTGCCAATGAAAGTGTAAATGACTTTGTTTTGAATAGCCTCCGCACAATGGGGGGACCGTGACAACTCCCCAGCCGACATAATGACCATTGTCACGGGCGCTGTCACCGCCGGAGCAGAGAGCTCATGAATCTTTAAAGACGCCTTGGCCGCGGACGTCAGCGCTGCCGGGGAGCCATTGTCTGCTTTCTCTTCTGCTTTAGTGGAGAAGAAGTGGCTGCGATTGTGTGATTTAGTTCACTGGCTGCCGAGTAAATGCAGACCTGCTTCCTGTAGGGTCTCCTGTGGTTTTTGTTCAGGCCTGCATTGTAGAAAACGAAATCTGCTCCGGCAGCAGCAGCCTTGTAAGATGGATTTGGTATTTCGGTGCTTGGGGGTTTTGGCGTTGTGTGCCGACGCTTGCACTGAAGCACAGCTGAGGTTCGGCCTCCAGAAGAGTTTACATTCGCTGATGTAAGTCTCACAAACCCAGACTAGGAACGGCTCATTTGGGAACCATGCAGAGACTAATGAATATTGTTCTGCACACTATCCAGCCACAACTTTGTACACTTTTTCTTCTCCCCACACTTTTAGAGTTTGTTGTTAATCTCAGTCCCAGTCTCCCAATTATCTCCTGCAGTACTGCATGCCATCGCCTCACAGACTGTTACACAAACACACACACCAGGCCATAATGCCAGGAAATAGTTTGCTTTTACTGCCTCATCATCTTACCACAATCAATTCCCATTGAAATTTCACAATATTTTACAATAACACTTGCATACATTTCTCTTGAAGCACAAACATATTTTAGCTTGGAACAAAGCACGGTTTAGTCATAGTCTGTGTGTGTCTGTATATGTTTGTGTGTTTGTGTATGTGGCTTTCGTGTGTCGTTATGCGATAATGTGTGTCTATTTGTCTGTGGGTGGTTCCTGGTTCTGTCTGCTTGTCTGCATGTATCTGTGTGTGTGTGTGTGTGTGTGTGTATCTGTGTGTATCTCTGTGTGTGTGTGTGTGTGTGTGTGTAGAATCTACTAAGGAACAGAAGGATTCTGGGGGAGCCTGTCTCACAGAACACCTTCCACCAAGGTCACCTGAGCAGCACCAGTCATTCACAGCTGGGCACGGGCCGCGGGGCCTCTGATCCCTGAATCTGATGTATTTAGGAATGAACGTGTCGTATATAATATAACAATGTCATGTTTTTGCCCCTTACCCAAGATGCAAAGGTATCTATAACTGACAAAGTAGTGTGAATCCAGTCTTCGTTAAGAGTCCGTTCACAGAGTCACAGGAGCTCAAGTCTGTTCATTCCCACAAACCCGCTCACTGAGTTCGAATCAAACCACGTAAAGAGATAAACCAGAGTAATACAACAACGGGCTTCTGTCCCACAGTGCTCACACGGTCTCTAATGGGGGCAGGAGATTCATCCAGGTCACACAATTAAGTGCGGAGGCCCAGCGTGCCCGTGGAGCCGCTCTGCTGTGACAGCCCTCCATTCGGCAGCGAGGCCAGGAGCGGCACACAGGATGGCCAGGCAGCCGGAGTGCCAGGAGTAACGTAATATCTCTCCAGACTCCAGCTGCGAAGAGGGCCTTTGAATTGTGTAATTTCTCATTCAATGGCCTCTTTCCTTCTCTACCCAGGACCTGCAGATCCCTGCTATGACGAGTGGCTGGGGAATACAAATAACAGTTAATTTTGTCTTTTCTTTCCCCATTCTCACTCAATGTCTCCCGCCCCCCCCCCCGTGCCTCCGGGGAGTTCACGTCGAGGCGCTGGGAGCCCAGAGTCGGGGGCCTAATTGAGTTTCGGCCGAGGCCAGTGCCGATTCCCAGGCGGGCGACTGCTGTGCCACCTCACAATGCCAAACAGCAGGACCCCTCAGCACAGCTCCCCTTTCAGCACAGAGCGCCGCGGCCGGCAGGACACAGAGCCTAGGCCAAAACGCCATCCAGCCTGATGCACTGAGGCCTTGGGCTGCTGCTTCGCGATGTGTAATTGAGTTTTGGGTGGAAAGAGGATTGTTCCCACTGCCGATTCATAAGGTAATGAGCCGGGACATCAACGCAGCACCAACAATCCACTGGCTGAGCGCCGCCTGCCCGGGTCTCCCCTGCTTTCCCCTGTCCCCCCCATCGCTGCAAAAGGAAGCTCAGCTGCCACCTGGACAACAAGTCTCAAGCCAAGCCAGTCCCGATGCCACCTGCAAGCGGCCCAGACACGAGGCGCTGTTCTGTGGTGGAGTCGCTCAGTTAAGTCTCGCTCTCCAAACTGACTCTCTTGAACAAAACGCATCAGGAAATAGTGTCTGGCTGCTCACAGCGTACACACTGAAGGCCAGTGTCATCTGTCAAACCTCTGCAGAAGTAAGCGAGATGCACATTTTCACAGAAACACAATTAAAATGCTCAGAACACTGTGCTCAGTGTCCCTGGAGGCCAACAGCTGTAGATCAGAACACAAAACCCTCGGCACCGGCCTGTCTCCACACTGGGAAGTGTTAAATTTCACTAAAAGAAGAACAAACTTAGCCATTAAAATAAATACGCAGAATTCCCACTTCGGTGGACCTCGTTCCCGTCTCCCTGCCTTTTCACTTTAATGCCCCAGTCTCTCTGGTGTGTGAGGGCGTGTCTGTCCCAGTCAGCCATGTCCACTGGGTGTCTGTGGTGGCCCGCAGGTTCACGGGAGAGCTGTAAAACAGACACTCCACACCAGGATAAACCCCCCACACACTGGCCTGGCTGAGGGCAATTCTGTGCGGTTTATGATTTCACCCCAAAGCATGGACGTGGGTGGATGTCAAGACGGATGTCCCAGAGCCTCAGGCCTCAGAGGGAAACCTGCTGGAACAACCCTCTTTTACAGAGGCTGTTTTTTGGTTTTGATTGTTCGATTGATTTTAGTGTCATGCTGTGTCAGGAAGGCTCTGCTGCATCAGCACTGAGCATTGATGCAACGCAGAACTACTGCAGCCAGCTGTCCACAGTGGAGAGAACTAAAGGCCACGATACACTAATCTGATTTCTTGAAATCCGAATGCAGCCCAGGATATCCTCAAAATTTCATCGATATTTCACAGTGAAATCGCAAGAAATCTGATTTCATCTGATTTCAAGCAATAGAGCAGAGTCCTATTTTCTTGAAATCGCATGAATTCGCCCTGGACAAGTATCCAATCAGAGAGCAAGAAGGATCACATTATAACATCTACGACACACTGGGAACCTTGAACAGCAGATAGGAAGTTGAACAGGAGAGCCAGGGAAGTGCCAGTTTACACACTGTTTACTGCTACTGTCTCGAACACATAAAACTGTGGTAAATTGGCAAAAGCCATTCATTAAATATTAAATAAACATTAAATACATATTTTCCTTTCAGTCTCGTATTTCTTACCTTCCATTTAGTTTTCCTCAAATCATAATCGTGTTATACATGGAGTTGCTCTCTTTCACAGATCTTCTAGTGTTTTGATGTTACTGTGTTAAATATTTGCCCAGTAATTACATGAAAAGTTATACATTTATATTTATAAATATTATTTTGTATACTTTTAAGTTAGCCTTGATTAGTCTTTGTTTACGTCTTTTATTTTTAAGTTGTCAAAAGCAAAATATTCCATGTCTGATGGTGTACTGTTGCTAATAATAATAATACAAACCATACATTTCATTACAATATCACACACACACACACACACACACACATATATAATTAGGGCTGTCATTCGATTAAATATTTGATCAGTTAATCAATGGGCATTGGTTGATTAATGGGCACTTATTAAAATAAGTGGTGGCACAATTTAAACTAGGCATTCATATTACAGTATAACAACGCTGTAACGTTAATGGTAAAAAATAAAAATAAAATAGGAATGTATATTTAAAAAAAACACCAAATTATTCTAAATCAGCAAACTAAATTATAATCACTACAGCAAACGTTTTGCTCACAAATGATATCGTAAACTACCCACACTGCCCTTGTAAGAAAAGCATTGCATGCAAATGAAACAGAAATCCTTTCCTTGTCTTCAATATTTCTTTACGAATCCAGTTTGAATCCAGAGTTTAGTTCCCATTAGCGGCTGTGCGCAGATACTGCACTACTCGTGATGTGATCTCTTATGTGATTCCCTGGATAATTGAACACTAGAAGCGCAGGCTGCTCAGTTTGAACGATTTCATTTGAATTACTCTGCGTCCCTGAATGCACTGCGGATACTCGTTCGTGACTTTTCCTAAATATATGTATAAAATGTGCCTCCGGTGTTTTATCTGCATAAACGCAAATCACGTTCAAGTCGCCGTCTCTACCTCACCTACAGTCTGCAGTCTGTGCTTGAAAAACACACACATTGTGTAGCATTGAGTGTCTTCTTACAACTGCAGTCACATAGAGGGACACAGCGATTGCCCCGCAAATAAACACTGGTTTCGTCTGTGTTTTGACACAGTGTTTATAACAATCATTTTAGTTTTCTGTTCCTATTTCCATTTAAATACATGATTCAATCTGTGCTAGTTTTATTCTATCGCTTGCCTATCATTATTATACTATAGTTTGGCTCTTGCAAGTAGTTTGAAATGTCGGCGCTTCTAGTTTTAACCGTATAATCGCCAATGGACAATTTTATTTGTTTAAATCTGCTGGATTAATGATCTTTTAAGAAATATACTGTGACGACTTCCACATTTATGCATACCCCTGATTCAATATAACAAAAATAGTTTTAGCAAAGTGTACAATGTTGTTTTTTGTTTGTTTTAGTTTTGTATAAATACATGCACACATGAAACAATGTAAGACTATCAGTACAAGTTTTGAAGAAATATGCAAATATGTTGGACAAATATATTTTTGCAAAGTACAATACTGAAACTAGTATTGCGTTCATTAATTTCAGCAACAAATACTGAGTGTACACTTGCATAGACGTCTTCAGTGAAGCTGTCTTCTTTTTGCCCCAATGTACAGCATGGCTGGAGCTGCCATAACTAAATATACAGATAGTATTTACACTCTCAATCTTCTTTCTTGCTTTTTTCTTTCAAAACTCCTAACTTCCCCACGTGGTCTCGCTCCCAAATGCCCTTTATAGAGCGTGTGATTGAGTCACGATTTCATCAGATTTCATCTGAATTCACCCCATGAAATTGTGTGATTTCACTGATTCGGATTTCATGAAATCCAACGAAATCGAACACGTTCGGATTTCATGGAAATTTCATAGTGTATCATGGCCTTAACGGCACACCTGGCACCGCGGGGGTCTCCAACACACTGGAGCCCACCGCACCCCAGCACCACAACGGCACCGTCTGCGTTACAGAACAACTGTACTGCACAGTTTAGTTACTGCACCCTGTGTACTAGTAGGAGAAGGAGGAGTGCCTGTGCATTTACAGGCAGTGTTGAGCACTTGTGCAGTGGCAACGGCCCTTCACAGTTCAAGCCTCTGGTCCCTGCGATACGGCCAACACACAGACAGGACCACCACCCTGCTGTAGAGCCGTGTCAATCTGCACGGAACTGCCCCATGACACCATGACCCCCAGACCCCCACCAGGCACGCACAGGGACCCACAGCTGCGACCCAGACAGCGGGAGCTGTTTTGAAACATGTTTCAAGAGCTCTGTGGCCCAGTGCAGGGACTACACTGATCACTGTGTGGGGCTGGGGGTCGTGCCGTCATCTTGTGTTCATGGCCAGTGCGGCCTCTGGACCGGTGCGTTTCGGTTCTGTAAAACTGCATCTGCCCAAGTTGACCTGACTGCCAAAAGATTGTAAATCCCTTTTGGCAGCGAATCAAATAAATCAAAAGTCTTGATTTTAAATTAAGACAAAGCAACTTGTGCATCAGACGGCAATCAGCTCTGTGAATGCCTGTCAACCTGATAGTGAGTGTGTGTGTACATGCATGCATCTGTGTATGCGTGTCTGTGTGTGAGTGCGTGAAGTAACTTATTACAAGAGTCAAATCACATTTTCAATCTGTAAATTAATACAGCATTCATAGAAATACTGTAATTCAATGATGTGCTCAATTAGATAATTAATTATTTTTTTCCCCACAATCGCTAGTTATTCCATTACACAAATGCCACCTCGATCAGTGTTTCCACTCCAGTACTGTCCACGGACGCTTCTCTCTCCAATGATAAGACAAGGGAAGATACAATAATACAGCTGGATACAGAACAATGCAGGATTTCATTGCTCTGTTCATGCCTCGGCTGTACAGCGGTTGCTTTGCCTCACCAGAACAGGTCTCGGGGATTCACCGGGCTGGGGAGGGGAAGCATTTTCATCACCAGTGATTTAATAATCTCATCTGAATGAATCAGAGGCCAATTAACTGAACCCCTGCAGCGCCCAAAGACTGGAGAACCGCTCTCACCCGGGCCAATCACAAAGAGTAGCCATGATGGTCATGATAATGATAATAATAATAATAATAATAATAATAATAATAATAATATGGACGAGAATATATATGTAAAACATTCAGCAACGGTAAAGCGTGTGTCAGTGTGCGTGTGTGTGCATGCGTGTGTCAGTGTGCGTGTGTGTCAGTGTGTATGTGTATGCATGCGTGTGTGTGTGTGTCAGTGTGCGTGTGGGTGTGCATGCATGTGTGTGAGGTGCATGCTGCTCAGTTGGACAGCTTACACAGGGTGACTGTGGTGCCACTGGAGAAGATCCAGAAGGCGGGGTAGATTGCCTCAAGGAAGGGGCCGCTGAAAGAGTGGAAGGGGATGGCCCGGTCTTTCACGTTGTAGAAGGTGACAGAGCCGCCGTCGCAATCCAGCAGGATGCCCACGCGGCTGGGGCTGGGGTTGAACAGCACCGTCTCCTGGTTGTCATGCCAGGCAGACAGCTTGACGTTGAACCACTCCACGCACCATGACTGCTTGTTGCGGCCCAGCTTGCTGGTCGGGCCCTTGCGCTCGATGCTGTTGTAGGCCAGGCCCACCGCACAGAAGTTGTTGCTGCTCATCTTGACCTCCCAGTAGTGCCGCCCACGGGAGAAGCCCTTGCCGCACAGGACCTGGGAGCACACCGAGAACCGGGCTGGGTTCTCCGGGTAAGAGGTCTGCTCCTCCGACACAGAGGCCTTGGTCAAGTCTTCCGAGAGCAAGATGCGCTTGTGGGCAGTCTTGGGGTCCAGGGTCAGAACCGTGGCGCCTGGAACGACAGCAGCGGGGTCAAGGGGGTTACCAATGGACACCGAGCCGAGCAGGACATACACACACACACACACACACACACAGTCTGCAGGGTCGTTCACAAGCAGAGCAGTGGAGACTATCAGATCGCCAGGTTACTGCAGCGACCAAACAAGCATGAGGGTCACTCGGCCTTCTCTCCCCTACCAGCTCTCTGATGCTCTCAATGAAGCCAAGGCTGCGTCAAATTGAATCCGACAAAGCAATGCATTCTATGACCATGCCACAGAGGGGCAAATAAAAAAAAACACTATACGTGACTCAACTGATGCAGTTGCACGAAGATACGAAATACAGCACATCGATCCTGGACTGTAGATGTTGTAGAGCTGCAACATGACGTTGACTCTTTATTGCGCCTGCCTGTGAATTTAATCTGTACTGATTTTGCCCTTTAAACTCAAACAACTGACTAATGGCATAAATCAATAAGATAACCTTCGTCTCTGTGCTGCGCCCGTGTAAAGCCTACAGGAAACACTGAAGTCAACATCGTCACTCATACAACCGAATCTCGCAAAAGAGGGCAAAGAAGGCCAGTAGGAACAGGGGCCAGTAGGAACAGGGGCCAGTCCCAATCCCGTCTCAACTCACATTGCAGGAGGTCACTTCTCTTGGCCACCGGGTTTGGAGAGCCACAGACTGTACAGAGAGAGAGGTGCATTACAGTTAATACTGTCATCTTTCTCCTTTACAATCATAATTTCCATCGGAGACTTCCTTTCTGGGAAAAGGGTTTAGTGTTGTAGTATAGTGTGTCTAATCATGATCAACAACGCAGAAACTGATTCTGTAGTTTGTATGCTTTCATTTGAGTGGTCCCACATGCTTGTGGCCCTTATTATGGAGAAATGGCTATTTTGCGCATATTTTGTGGTACAAATTCTCCAAACGTTTCCACATAGGCTAGTTTTTATCAAATGCACATTATTCGTTCATTTCTTATGCTATTTTCACCAAACAACTTCTACAAATTTCAATTTGAGTGGTATTTCAACATAAAGTTTTCAAAAAAAAAATCCCATAGACTTTAATGGAGGAAAAAGGTCAAAAAGTTAAATTTCTAAAAACACATTTTGTTTTTTGGGCAAAAAAAAACAACTGGTAGTACTGTAATATAGTTTGTCTAATCGTGATCAACTAGGCAGAATATTATAGTACAGGTTGTCTAGTTTAATTTGATAGGTGTCACAAACCTGTACTCCTTATGTCCATATTAGACACTTTCGTATCTAAGAAGCTCATAACCAAACAAAAATGGGGCTGAGAGCAAAGGGTTAGTACAGAGAGCACCGTGCTCACCGGGCGGGGGGTCCTTCAGGGCATTATCAGTGGGTTGCACTGGGTTGACCGCTGAACCTAGCCTTGAGGCTTTGGGAGTTTCTGGAGAGAAGAAACATGAGGAAAGGGTAAAACCCTGGGGCTCCGGCCACTGTGGGCCGCTGCTGGATGAGGTCTGGGCTGGGTGTGAAGGGGACTTTATGACCAAACACAATAGAAAAAAAGAAGGGCTGTATAAGTCTGTGTCTGTGTGTGTGTGTGTCTGTGTGTGTATATATACAGTATAAAACAGAAACCAAGAACCAAGAAACTGGGAATTAGGGCTAATCATTGGACTTACTGTCACTCTTTGGTGGGGTCTTGGTGGAGTTTGGACCTTTATATGTAAAAGAGAGAGACAGTGGGGTGAGAGTGGGGCAAACAAATTGAAACTGTGGTGACAGTGATGAGTCAGAAGACACTAACTAGACACCGACTGGATTGGGAAGTAACTTACTGTATCCAGGGTTCTTCTTCTTCCCTGGTATCTTTCCAGGGTTTAGGATGGCAGCGGGGACTAAGGGAACGTAGCCAATAAAACAAAAACAAAAAAACAGGTCAATTAAAGAAAGGAGAAACGAGAGCCGATTCAGCAACAGAATATTGTCCTGCAGGTTGTCCACAACGTGCTCAGCAGCAGCGCAATCGGAGACGCCCGGCAGCACGAGCGCGAGACAGACCGGACCGACCCAGGTCTCTGGATGCCAGGACCCAAATCTGACAGCACTTCTCGAACCCTCACCTGGCTCAGGATGCAGATGCGAAGGCGGATGTGGCTGCGATGGTGGCGGTGGACCTGCTGATTAAATACAAACGCAGTGTGAATCGCGGGAGAGGCCCCCTGCACGAGGCAAGCCACGGGAGAGCGAACCGAACCAAACGCAGTTGCCCGTATTCAGGCACAGCGGCTGCGTGCGACACACACCTGGCTGCAGGAGAACGACCCTCTTATCCACCGGCTGCCTGAACAGGTTCCCCAGGAAGCCGCTGAGCGCCGTGGCCGCCGCATCAACAGAGATCACCTGCTTGGAGTTGATGTTGGTGCGGGGAACGTAGGGGGCAAACTTCACCACTTCAGGCAGTTCTGTGGGGGCCTGAGATAACAGAGCATGGAAAACCATTTAAAAACCAAGTCCACCCTCCACTGCCTCTGGGGGCCTTGACCCGCCGCTGCTATGGGGGGCCTCAAGCCTGGCTCACCTGCAGGAAGCTGACGCTGTGGCTGTGGGCCAGCAGGCTGTCGATGCGCTGCCGGGCGCTGCTCATCTCCTCCAGGTTCCGGCCCAGCCGCAGCAGCAGGGTCTTGACGCGGGTCTGGGCGCTCTCCTGCTCCAGGTCCACCACCTTCAGCGCATCCTGCTCGTCCTGGGCCAGCAGCTCCCTCGCCAGTCGGTACTTCTCCTGCATGGCCCGCTTCCTGCTGGCTGCCAACTCCTGACAAAGACAAGCCCCGCAGACAGACAGAGACAGCGGTGAATGCTGGTCTCTCCACCGACCACGTCCTGCGAGCCGAGACTTGACTGTGAGCTTGTGTTCCTTGCGTGTGAGCTTACTGAGGGGCTGGGACTCCTGGACCACCCTGCGGCGGCCCATCCTGCCATGCAGCTGGAGCCAATCAACACCACAATCTAACCTGAGGCTGAAGGGTTAATTTATGTGTCTGATATTCACAGTCCTAGTAATTTAGAGCTCAGAACTAATATTTGACTTCTTGGTCTCGGGGAGGCTGCTGGCTTCGGGACGTTTCTTTCCCGTCAGGAGCTCAGATCCACCTCGGTCAGTAAACACTTCCCAGAACAGCGGGGTGGACTGCCAACTGCTCAGAGTACAGCCAAATTCTGACTGCCACAGCCCCGGCAGACTCACTTTCACTGCGTCCTGCTGCGCCTTCACCTGCGAGATGACGCTGCGTGTGAGCTCGATCTTCTCGTCCAGCAGCACCACGTTCTTCTTCAGTTTCGACTGCAAAACAAGAGGGGCGTCAAGAGGTGGGGGGGGCTCTTTGTCTCCCCCACTAAGACAGAATGAACAATCTACGGGCCAATAAACGGTACAACGTGAAACCCACCTCCTGCTCGGTGCGCACCTCCTGCGGCGTGGAGAAGCGGCACGGCTTGTGGGTCTGCTGGAGGCACATGCTGCAGATGCAGCGCCCGTGCTGCTGGCAGTAGAACTCCATGAGCTTGTGGTGCTCGGGGCAGATGCGCTCCTGCAGGTCCGACAGTGGCTCGCTCAGCTGGTGCGCTGTGAACACAGGGTTCTCCACGTGCGGCCGGACGTGCGTCTCACAGTAGGACGCCATGCAGGTCAGGCAGGTCTTGGAGGCCTGGCTCACCATGCAGGTGTCACACAGGATGGACTCCTCCACTGAGGGCTCCTCCGCCGGTTCGACCTCCTTCGGCAGGATGCACTCTGATACTGGCGCCGAGGTGCTGTTCTTCTGGGATGCAAGGAAGGTCTTCACCACCGTGCTGAGCACCGTGTTCTTCTGCAGCATGGGTTTGGTGTAGAAGTGCGTGCGGCACTGAGGGCAGTTGAAGCCCAGCGCCACCTCCTGGTACTCCTGCCAGGTCATCTCCAGGCAGTTGGTGCAGAAGTTGTGGCCGCAGGGGGTGGTCACCGGGCTGTCGAACAGCCCCAGGCAGATGCTGCATGTCAGCTCTTCCTCCAGGCCCAGCAGCGACGACGGTTGCTCCGCCATGTTGCTCACAGGAGGGATACTAACCGATAGTAGGCACCAGGAAACCTAAGAGAAACGAAACCGAAACTTATCTAACACTCAGGGGGAGGAGAGGCGGCTGTAAGGGCGTGGCGTTAGAGAGAATAAACAAGATAATCCGGAACACGTAGGAGGATATATGGGTGGAAAAGGCGTCTATCTCCGTGCAGCGTTAACTCGTTCCTGCCCGGATGCCCCGGCCGCTGGCAGCTGGTGTCGAAAACAGGGTTTAAAGCGCCGGTCGGTAGAGCTGATCAGTTTCCATTGTATCAGTTTTCGCGTGGATACGGTTTTAAAACGTTGCTACAGATCAGTCACAATGCATCAGCGACATGCGATCTTAGCACCTAAACTAACCCAGATGAACACGTCAGCCGCTGAAACTGCGAATACAAACTTCTGCTACTTACTGCCACAGCCAGTCGCACAGGGAAGCTGTTTTCACGGAGGACTTGTCTTTCCAGGTACCTACGGATGTGCGTACGAGACCTCCCCGTAGAGAGCCCGACGTGGGTGCGTGTCCGCGGGCAGACGGGACAGGACTGCGTGTCCACAGGGCAGTCAGCCTGACAGCTCTGCGCAGAGAGGGGGCGGGCGCGCTGCTACTGCGCAGCTGCAGTGTGGCAGACTGGAGTAACTGCGCTGCAAAACACCGCATCAGCTGTCAGTCACCAGGGGGCAGGCGGACTGGCCAGCGCGCAATCCCGGTACTGACCGGAGGGCCGGTCTATATTTAGTTTTGGTGTTTCCCATGTGAGCCGGTCGCCCCGTGTAGACACCCGGACAGCACATCGCCAAGACCATAATTAGCTTAGGGATGTTTACCATTTACACCACAGACCACATATTACCATGGTCCACCCCACTAAACTTTACCATAAGCGGATCAGAACAGAAATGGGGAAAAGTGGGTTTGTTTTTAATAGTCTGCCACCCTGCTTGCCATACCATTAAAATATCAATACAATCCCTGCTCCCAGTCCACTCAATACAGGCCAGTGCTCCAATATAGCTGTAACCAGTTGTATCCACAGTTGCCTTCATTAAACACAGACTCCTGTAAGCAGAGCGCTGTGCGAAACTATATTAGTAGTATAGATAATTTAGAAACAAAATTAATATCCCAATTTATGTTGAAAATGAGTTGTAGAATTGCAGTCACATACCGATCAGTGTATTGGATCTAAATTTAGTATCTTTATTAAACTATCTATGTATTGAGGCGGACTTGTATATTTGTCACATACCTTTTGTTAAGGAAAGAAAACAAACAATCTGACAAAGCGATCTGACGAATCAAAACATGAAACAGACACTTGTGAACAGAGGTGTGTGGTTATATATAAAATCATTTGTTTATTGTCAGTATTTTTAACACAAATCACAGATTATCAAAATAAACTTGTTCTCAAAACAGGCTTTGATTGGTTCACACGTGAAACAGCAGACATTACTAGCTGACCACCCAGACACAGTTCGCCCGTGATCCCTGCGGGCCGGTCTGCAGGCGGCGGTGTGGGGCGGAGGTGTGCGCGGTGCTGATTGGATTGGGGAAGGGGAGGCTGTGGGGGTGATTGTCTTCTGGCTGCAGGGTCATCCCAGCTGACCTCTGACCCGGTCACTCCTGCCTGGTCACCATCCTCAGCATCTCCAGAGCCATCTCTCCCTGGTCCGAGGGGATCTGCGGGACAGACGAAGAGGGAGACACGTTATTCTTCTGGACACGGGAGAGCTGTCGGTGAGTCATCCTTCCCACCCCCCCACAGCAACAGCAGTACCATGTGGCCAGCCTTGAGGATCCAGTAGAAGGCGAAGTTCTGGTAGACCTTGTAGAATGCACCGGTCTGGCCCGGGGAGGTGGGGTCGTCCAGGGCTGTCCATCTCAGCTTGTTAAAATCAGGAAGTCCCGCCCACTTCAGCCTCTTGACCCAGGCCTCCTGACCTGCGCAGGGACACAGACATGCCTCACTTCCTGCACACACACACACACACCTGCACACTGACCTACACTTGCCCTCGCACCTTCTGAAGAGTAACATTAGTAGCACCACCCCAACCCTACACAGACACACACACAATCTTCATCACAGCTTCTACAAACCCGTACTCTTCTACAGAGGGAAACACTCCTGCGACGTGTCCGTACCCATCGTGTCCACGATCAGGTCCAGCTGTCCGTTGTAGACCGTCACGTTGACTCCGGCCGCCAGCAGCTGGTCCACAGTGTCCACCACTGGCTTCATGAAGTCCCCAGCCATGCTGGAGAACACCTCCGCAGACTGGCCTGGGGAGACAGAGAAACACACCAGTTTCCCAGTGACAGAGCGAGGTGGGACACTGAGCGGGGGGGGTGTGTGGAGGAGAGAAGCCCTACCTCCCCAGGTGACGTCGTGGGGGATGACCTTCAGCTTGTCCCTGATGGGGCCGTTCATTAGCTGGCTGAGTGACTGCTTGTGCAGGGGGCGCACGTGTCGGCGCAGCAGGGAGGCTGTGGGGGAGAGACAGACAGCGTGAGGATACAGGGGCCGCAGCATGGACTTCTTATGGTTCAGTTGTATCTGTTGATCGATTGATCGATCTCACCAAGGTGTCCATCTCCGGCCACCATCTTGGCCGTGTTGTCAGGATCCTGGGTCAGGATGTTGTAGAAGTTCACAAAATTGGTGTTCTGGAAAGAGGGGAGGAGAGCATTGAGAGAGATGTGCTTTTAAGACAAGGGGAGGAAGAGAGTGAACGAGAGAGAGAGGGAGAGTGACAGTGTGGGAGATATAGGGAGGGAGGGTGGGGTACCGTGGGCGTACCTGCTCCACCACGTTCTCTGTGTTGGACCACAGCTCCGTGGCCTTCTCAAACTCCCCGCGCTGCACGGCCTGCTGCACCGCCCGCGCCGCGCCGTCCACCTCCGCCAGGCCACGGTCGTCCAGCAGAGACTGCAGCACAGGACACACAAACCGTGAGAGCCACACTCCCTTTCATTCGCTCAGCAGTGGATTTCATTTAAAGACATTAAATGAAGTTGTTGGCTTTAATGTACAGTAGCTCTCAAAAGTATTCACCCGCCTTGGACTTTTCCACATGTCATTGTGTTACAACATGAAATCAGAATGGATCTAATCAGGAGTTTTTGCCACTAATCAAAATGTCCATAATGTCAAAGTGAAAAATAAAATCTGCAAATTACAAAACAAAAAATAATTGAATGTATTAGTAATCGCCCCCTTTGCTATGACACACCTGACTGAGCTGTGGTGAAACCAATTGTCTTTAGGAGTCACATAACGAGTTGAATGGAATCCACCTCTGTGCAATTAAGGTGTCACATGATTTCAGGTTAAATACACCTGTCTCTGGGAGGTCCCACAGCTGGTTAGTACAATTCCTAACAAAAACTACATCAAATCAAATACAGAGTCAATGTGTGTGTGTATATATATATATATATATATATATATATATATATATATATATATATACACATATACACACAGTGATCCCCTGCTGATTTTGTACGTTTGCCCACTGACAAAGAAATGATCAGTCTATAATTTTAATGGTAGTTGTATTTTAACAGTGAGAGACAGAATAACAGCAAAAAAATCCAGAAAAACGCATTTCAAAAAAGTTATAAATTGATTTGCATGTTAATGAGGGAAATAAGTATTTGATCCCCTATCAATCAGCAAGATTTCTGGCTCCCAGGTGTCTTTTATACAGGTATACAGGTGTCTCTTAAAGGGAGAGCTCCTAATCTCAGCTCGTTACCTGTATAAAAGACACCTGTCCACAGAAGCAATCAATCAATCAGATTCCAAACTCTCCACCATGGCCAAGACCAAAGAGCTGTCCAAGGATGTCAGGGACAAGATTGTAGACCTACACAAGGCTGGAATGGGCTACAAGACCATCGCCAAGCAGCTTGGTGAGACGGTGACAACAGCTGGTGCGATTATTTGCAAATGGAAGAAACACAAAATAACTGTCAGTCTTCCTCGGTCTGGGGCTCCATGCAAGATCTCACCTCGTGGAGTTTCAATGATCATGAGAACGGTGAGGAATCAGCCCAGAACTACACGGGAGGATCTTGTTAATGATCTCAAGGCAGCTGGGACCATAGTCGCCAAGAAAACAATTGGTAACACACTACGCCGGGAAGGACTGAAATCCTGCAGCGCCCGCAAGGTCCCCCTGCTCAAGAAAGCACATGTACAGTCCCGTCTGAAGTTTGACAATGAACATCTGAATGATTCAGAGGAGAACTGGGTGAAAGTGTTGTGGTCAGATGAGACCAAAATCGAGCTCTTTGGCATCAACTCAACTCGCCGTGTTTGGAGGAGGAGGAAAGACCCCAAGAACACCATCCCCACCGTCAAACATGGAGGTGGAAACATTATGCTTTGGGGGTGTTTTTCTGCTAAGGGGACAGGACAACTACACCGCATCAAAGGGACGATGGACGGGGCCATGTACCGTCAAATCTTGGGTGAGAACCTCCTTCCCTCAGCCAGGGCATTGAAAATGGGTCGTGGATGGGTATTCCAGCATGACAATGACCCAAAACACACAGCCAAGGCAACAAAGGAGTGGCTCAAGAAGAAGCACATTAAGGTCCTGGAGTGGCCCAGCCAGTCTCCAGACCTTAATCCCATAGAAAATCTGTGGAGGGAGCTGAAGGTTCGAGTTGCCAAACGTCAGCCTCGAAACCTTAATGACTTGGAGAGGATCTGCAAAGAGGAGTGGGACAAAATCCCTCCTGAGATGTGTGCAAACCTGGTGGCCAACTACAAGAAACGTCTGACCTCTGTGATTGCCAACAAGGGTTTTGCCACCAAGTACTAAGTCGAAGGGGTCAAATACTTATTTCCCTCATTAACATGCAAATCAATTTATAACTTTTTTGAAATGTGTTTTTCTGGATTTTTTTGCTGTTATTCTGTCTCTCTCTCTGTTAAAATACACCTACCATTAAAATTATAGACTGATCATTTCTTTGTCAGTGGGCAAACGTACAAAATCAGCAGGGGATCAAATACTTTTTTCCCTCACTGTATATATGTTTTTTTTTCTTTTTTTCCTCTCTTTTTTCCTTTTCTTTTCAGAAATGACAGCACCCTGGCTCCCGTCTGATGGCACAGCTGTGAGTCAGGGCACCCTGGGTAGGAAACACTGACTGAGATCCAACACTCCCTGTATAACGTGGGGTGTGATTTGACAGGTTGCCACGCTACAGTGATACAGCAGGTGTGCCAAAACGCAGGAGACTGTGGGGCTGGTGCGGGGGGAGGCACTACCAAGGGCAGCGGGCAGGACTCAGACTCACCGTGCTGTACAGGTATGGCCCCCAGGACATGACAGAATCTACAAGGAAACAAAACAGACACCAGAGGAGATGAGGTTTCAGTTTCTATTTCTCTCTCTCGGCTCAGAAAGACGACGCCCTTGAGGCAACCAAGATTGTGCGTCTCTGCCAACGGCCACATACACAACAACACGGGTCAAGATGTAACGCGGTGCGAAAGGGACGGAGACGCACCCAGCGGGGAGATCCAGGAGTCGCCCAGAGCCACGCCTGCGAACTTGCATCTGATGGAGCCCTCGCCGATCGCCTGAAACCAGACAGACGCACATTTATACAGTTAGCATCTCACTGTCCTCAGCCCGCCTGTCCCTCACATCTGGCCGGCCACAGTGGCTCAATGGACTCAGGAGTGTCCATTCCCCAGGCTGTTGTCTTGCGACACGGGTGGGCCGAGCCTCTGCTCCCGGGCCCCTCAGACAGGGCTCTGGAGGTGTGACCCGATGTGTAACACAGTCACCTGACCGAGCAGGTGGCTGTTACTAATACTGCACTGTTGGGAGTTATTTTTGAAACTTCTAACCGCCCTCCATCATCCACTGAGTAACAGTTATTCTGGGCCTGTTTACTCATCCTCTCAGGGCAGGATGGCAGGATTAGGGATTTATTGCTATAAAAAAAAAAAAAAGAGAAGAGAACCCAGAGCTGACATATCTGGGGTTTCCAGCCCTGCCTGTCTAGAGAGGGGATAGAGGAAGTTGGGCACTGGTTCATTGTGGGCCGGAGATAAATCTTTATCCAACTGCTAACTGGAAAAAAAAAAAAAAAAGACACACACACACGTTGGTGCAGCTATCATTATGGGGACTCTCCATAGACCTAATGATTTTTATACTGTACAAACTATAGATTCTATCCCCTAACTCTAACCCTAATAACAAACTTTCTGCATTTTTACAATAAAAAATCATTTAGTATGTTTTATAAGCGATTTGAATTATGGGGACATTGGAAATTTTTGTTTGTAACCTACAAACACACACTGGAAACTGTACCTTGGTGAGCGACTGAGCAATAGCCGCGGCCATTTTCCCTCCGTAGGACTCGGAGAAGATGTAGAAAGGAACGTTCTGGAACAACAGGACACAGTTGCATGTCAGTTAGCTTGTGACGCTCAAAGTGTGAAGTCGCCGGTCTCTACAGCTGAACACCTGAACATGGGACACTCTCTGCTGATATTTTCACTTGTTGGTGTACATGCTTATACAACACGTACACACACACACAGTCACGTACCTGGAACTCCATATGAGACTTGAAGAAGGTCTGCAGCAGGACCATCATATCTGAAGCCACGGTGGCCACATCTTTGGCCAGTGCGTCTGATGAGTCCGTGTAGCTGTACCCTGTGCCCACGGGGTTATCGACAAACAGCACGCTGGACGCCTGGATCTGTACACACACACACACACACACACACACACAGACCCACATAGACCATTAAACAGCAGATCAGTCTCTTCCTGAGTAACAAGCACGGTTCAACACCCAGCAAGACCAATCCTGTTGCCCATCCCTGTGCCCAGGCGCAGTGCCCTCTCTTACCCAGGTCGTGTTTCTGGGCTTCAGGTCCCGGTCCAGCGGCCCGATCTCCTCGAAGTTCCCAAACCCGCAGCCGGAGCCGCCCGGGCCGCCCTATCCGGGAAACAGAACCCGTCAGGACAGAAACGCAGGCGCCGTAGGCAGTAATGCCAGTCCTATCACTGTCATAATTACTGGAATAATAACAACAACCACCAACTGAATATTTATAATTATCTGTATGATTGATGCTTTAATTGTGCAATACCTAAAAACAGAACTGGCGACAGGAAAAGACCCCAGGCAGCCTCCTAAACAGGGCCAAACCTATGGAGATGCTGCCACCTACTGGTCAGTATTTTCACATGGTTGTATTACATGAAAATTAATGAAGAGAGCAGAGCCCAGCCCTAGAGAGACAGGGGCAAGGGCAAGGGCAAGGGCAAGGGTTAGGGGCAGATATAAGGGGCAGGATTGTCTGCATCTGAGCCTTGGAGCTCTTCAGATCAGGCTGGGCATCACAGATCAGGAGACAGCTTCTGACAACGAAAACAAACTAATTTCACACAACCAGAGCACAAGTCAGGCTCCCAATTAAGCGTCTGAAAACAGGCCCTGATCTTGGAGCCCTGTGCGTCACAGTCTTGACTGGGCCTCAGTTTTGGTGTGATTTGGTTTGGTTTTGGCATGCCCCCCCCCCCGCCTTCAGTGTTTGCCCACCTGCAGCCACATAACCAGGGGCACTTGAGTGTAGTTGTGGGTGGGGTTGGTAGTGTAGTACAGCCACCAGAACATGTGAGCGCCATCCCGTACATCCACATAGCCCCAAGTCTCCTTCCCTTCTCTTGGCACCGCACCACCTGCGAGAGAGATAGACAGAGAGAAAGAGAATGACTCCCAGACCTGCACAATGTTCCAGCCCTCACAATGGATATTCACTCTATTATGGCTATTATCAAACAACCTGCTGGTGGAATTATGGACTAATCCAATCGCCAAAGAGGTCAATGTCTTTGCAAGGTCTACTTATTCCAACTCAGATCAGCGTCCTGAGTAAACGTCTCTCCTCTCCGCTGAACTGACAGAGACCAGAATTAAAGTATCAACTGTCCCGACCAAGATACTTTCAGATAGGATTTCAAAACCACCCCACCCAAAAAAAGCTTGGAGAGAAGCCACGACAGGGAGAAAAAACAAACACAGTTCAGGTCACCAGTCCCAGAGCCGGCCGGTGATCTGGGATGGCTGTGGGGAGGAGAGGGGGGTACATGAGGGTTGTTTTTGCACAGTTGATTTTAGACTCTTCCACAGTGTGGTCATAGGGGAGAAACCGCACAAGGCGGTGAGTCCCACTTCTACAATTCCTCTTAGTTGCCGATGAATGCAATTTTTCGGATTTGTGCGATTTTGTTTTATTTTTATTGACATAAACATAATATATACCCCAACAGGTAGAATCATTTAGTATTTTGCACACTCGTTAAAATACTAATACAATAAAAAACAAGTTAGGAACTAAGCAAAATCGAAACCAGCTGATATCGCACTGGCTGATCATGCGCAGTGAATCAGTGATGTTGCCAAACAAAGACAGTTATCTGCCGTGATTGAATTGCTACATTATAATTCACTCACCTGCATCAATGGCCAGGAGCAGCAGCAGAAGCCCGGTGATCTTGTGTCCCTCCATCATCGCAGTGGCAATCTGGGCACACAGTCAGCCACAGTCATATGACAGTGCAAGTCAGCTGATCTCTCTGTCCGATTGCCGAACAATATGTGCCATAACTATAAAACCGTCCTGGTGTTAGTGCCAGAACCGCAGTTTAAACTTCCCCCTGCTGCCGCACGCCCCGTCCTTCCGTGCCAAAACCACATTCTGGACCCCATGTTGGAATTTGAATGTGGTTTGCGCTGGGCAACCAGGCCCGTACGTCAATCTCTCATGCTTGTGAACGGGTTAACTCGTCACTGGGCCACACACGATGGCTGAAGCGGGCAGACATGTATATTTATATAGACGGGAATGGCCTTTATATCGGTGTTAAGGTTGCACTACTCTGCCCTGTGTTCAGGAACTCGCATAGCCTGCAGTTCCCCACCAGGCCTGTAGGGGGCAGCAGCTGCGGACAGGCGTCGCCCAGACATCCAGACGCCACCGAGCGCCCCACTCTCCCCCCCCGGGCGCCGGATTCAAGTCCCCTCTACGGCACCGGTCGTCCTGCAAAGCAACATGGCGGCGCCCACGGCTCACACGGTGCGAGTGCGGCTGTACTTCGACTACCCGCCGCCCGCCGTGGCCGACTGCCGCATGTGCTGGCTGCTGGTGGACCTGAGCCGGTGCCGTGTGGTGGCGGACCTGGCCAGCATCGTGCGGGAGCGCTTCGACTTCAGCCGCGGCACAGTGCTCAGCCTGTTCCTGGAGGACTGCTACCTGCCGCCCGCCGAGAGCATCCACGTCGTGCGGGACAACGACAGCGTCAGGTGAGCGCCGCCGCCCGCACGGAGACGAGGAGGGACGCCGGGGTCCCGGATGTGCTTGTGTTTCTGTGCACGGTCACTTGCAGATGATAAAACCGAGTCTGAGTCATGTTGTGCTCAGAGTCCACCGGTTCTTCTGCACTAATCATTATTTATGTAAGTGTATGTACATGTGTTTTAATAAACGCCGTCAAGGCTGTGTCAGTCCAGTTGCATCCACGATGATGCTCTGGTCCACGACTTCTCTATGCAGTAGTGTGTGGTAGACACGTTGCTCCTGTCAGTCAATATTGCGTGACACACAATGGAGACTCAGATTCCTGATTTTTTTGACAGACTGTGGCACTCAAGTAAATAAAATCAGTACTCAAAGACACATGGGTGATGCAGGTGAGCGGTGGGGCTGCAGATTCCCGTCTCTGTAGACCCCCTTCAGGGTGATGATGTAATTGTCTGTCTGTCCTCTAACAAACGACTCGTTTGTGTTTCCGCTGTGTCCCGATACCCGCCAGGGTGAAAGTCGAGGGGCTGCCGGAAGAGAACGGGTTTGAGCGCAGCGGCAGCGTCTCCCCCTGGTCGGTGAGGAAGAGGAGGAGGAGCAGGGAAGGGGAGTCCCCGGAGAGCGGGCTGAGGAAGAGGAGGAAGAGCAGGGAGGGCAGCCGTGGCAGCGCCCGGCCGGGGGACACAGAGCCTGCCCAGTGCGAGGAAGGGGGCAGCAGCAAGAAGAAGAAGAAAAAGAAGAAGAAGAAGAAGAAACAACCGCCACCTGTGACAGACGAGTCAGAGGCACCAGTGTCCCCGGGGGGGCCCACGCAGCTGGCGAGGAAGAAGGCAGCTGCCGTCTCCAAGGCCAAGGTGGCGAGAGATGCAGCGAAGACCACAAGAGTGGCTTCACCCCCCAGCAGAAGGGACGCCCACAAGAAGCCGGCCCCGAGAGACAGAAGCAGCAGCAGCAGCAGTGAGGGGGAGCAGGGGGCCTCCAGCAGTAAGACCGCCGGGGGCAGCACAGTCGGACCAAAGGGTGGCAAGACCCGGCCTAAGCCCAGCCTGAGCCAGGGCAGCCCGGCCGGGGGCCAGACAGCAGGCAGACAGGCGGCTCTGGCAGCACGGGCCCCATCCTCCGGCTCCTCCACAGACTCCTCCAGCACCGCAGAGGCCCCAGTCCCCCGCCCCGCCAAGCCTGCACTCCAGAAGGCCTCAGCTCCGGCTCCTGCGGCTGTGCCCGTGGTGCCGCCACGCCGCCGCCGCTCCAGCTCCAGCTCTGACAGCTCCAGCTCTGACCAGCAGGTTATCAAGCGTCCCGGACCGGAGCCCTCTCCCCAGCCATCCATGCGCGGTAGAGGCACTCCTGGTGGCCGCGGTGCGCCCCAGGGGGCACGTGGAGAGGGGCCCGGGGGCACAGGCAGGGGCTTCTCCCCGGGAGCCGGCAGGGGGCTGGGCCGAGGGGACGGGAGATTCCCCTGGAGGGGATTGGGGCCGAGGGGTGGCCGGGGCCGGGCAAGAGGGGCCCCTGGGAACCATGTGTTTTACAGCTATGAGGAGAGCGAGTCGCCGCAGGACAGGCAACACGGGTGGCAGCAGCCCAGCGACACCCTGACGAACACCGCGGTGGTGCTGCAGGTGAGTCTGGGGGAAGGGCAGGTTGGACTCATTGGCCATGTGGCAGTGCCGGTGACAATCGCAACCAGCCCAGTGATCGGCGTGATTTGGTGATCTGGGTGAGTGCAGTGGTGCTGATGATCTAGTAACGGGAGCTGTTGTGTGTTTCAGAACCCCCCCGCGGTGGTCCCTAACCGAGACTACACCACCCTGCCCCTGCTGGCGGCCCCCCCCGCCGTGGGACAGAAGATTGCCTTTAAGGTGAGGAAGCTGTCGGCCGCATGGCAAAATAAGCCGGGTGTTGTGGGCAGTGAGGGAAGTGGAGGAAATGTCTCTGCAGGACAGGAAGTGAGGTTGAGGTTGGAAAGCTGAAACCCCGCCCCCTCACTGTCTCTCTCTCCCCCCACCAGCTGCTGGAGCTGACGGAGAACTACACCCCCGAGGTCTCGGACTACAAGGCAAGAACTGTCTCATCTCTGTGAACTCAGTGACTGTCAACCTCTCTCTTCTTCTGTGTGTTCATCTCTGCCTGTCCCTCCCAGTGTGTCCCCCTAATCCCCGTCTCTCTGTCCTGGCAGGAGGGAAAGATATTGGGTGTGAACCCGAGCACCAATCAAGTGGAGCTGCAGCTGCTGTCATCGGCGCCAGGTAGGGTTTGTCTGTTGGGCCCGTCACCTCTCTGTCCCCCCCCTCTCTGTCCCCAGACCCCCCGCAGTGTCCCTCTCCCTGCACATATAGCCGTAGTGCATAAGTATTGTATTGTCCTACGATTCTTCTAAACCATGTAAGTCACCTTGGAATAATCGTGATGATGATAACGACGCTGATGTTCTCACAGTGCCGCCCGAGCCAGGGAAGTTTGACCTGGTGTACCACACGCCCGATGGCGCGGAGGTGGTGGAGTACGCTGTGTCCCGTGGATCCAAGGTGAGTGTGTCCACTTCTCTGCACCATATAGCGCCTTTCTGCACCATCTATGGAAGGAGATTGTTGATCTGTGTGAGAGCTGGTGTGGGGGTTCAGGTCGGCTCTGGTTCTGTCTTCCAGCTGACTGAGAGGTGGGACTCTCTCCTGGAGCCCAGGCTGCTGGTGGAGGGCAACGCGAACTGACGCCACTGTCCCTTCCTGCCATCCGAATGTATGTGTGTGTGTGTGTGTGTGTGTGTGTAGCGGTGCCAGGCCGGACTGACTGTTTGTGTGTGTATGTTTGTTTGTCTCTCTGTCTGTGTGTCGTGGCAGTGCCAGGCCGGGCTGCCTGCGTCCCGTGAGGAAGAGGAGTTCGCTGTTCTTGTGTTTTAAAGTGTTGTGCTGTGACGCCTCTTCAGGACAGTGGAGGACCGCTCTGTTTCTTGGGGGGGAGGGGGGTTGTGTCGGGTTTATTTTTGTACATGTTGGTCTGACCGAAATCTTAATGAATTAAATGAAACTCACTTTTTAAAGGCATCCCGAGTCTGATTCAGTGTGTGTGGGGGCGGGGGAGTGTTTGTTTTGGGGTTGAACACAGGCCATCGCATCGTATTCAGTCGCTTTGGGCATCTTGACCAGCAGGAGGAGAGAGACTGGTTCATGGGAATCCTTAAGACCAGGGGTTCCCAATGTCTGGTGATGGAGGGCCAATTTACGGAGGTTGCATGGGATGGGGGGCTGCAGCAGAAAATGAAGTACAGATGAAAACTAAATATGTCCCCAATCATACCTTTTTATGTCCTATACATTTCTGTTAGGGAATATTTATTAACTTTAATTGTTTTATTATTTCCCCCCAAATTACATGTGCAATTTGTAACCAAGGCTGGATTTGGGGAGGCACCAAACATCCTCGAGGGCCGCATTTGGCCCCCGGGTCGCACTTTGGGAACCCCTGCTTTAGACTGTAAAAGGGCATGTTTTCCTCATTGTTTTCAGCTCGGTGTTTTCTTCTTCCTCGGTCTGTTCTGTAAACCTGCGTTGACTGGCCTTCATGATTATTGTTGCTCTTCCTGTAAGACACACACACACACTCCACACACACGGGCTGCAGGGAAATTCTCAATCAAGACCCCAGCTGGCCTCGGGTGCGGCCCTGTTCCAAAGGTTTCAGGCACAGCAGGTGAAATGACTGCCCCCCCCTCGTATTGCATCTCTCCATGTGTCTCCGGAGACGTGTCACACGCCAGGGACACCTGTGTGCAGAGGGGGGATGTCAGGCGATCTGAGAGCGTTAAAAACACCAGGAGCCAGAGCGGCCGGGGCCTAAATCACCACAGCGGCCAAAAGTCATTTGCTGTGTTTGTTTCCCCATCATCCCCACTCGATTATTGTCACGTCCTCAGATCAGGCCGTTTATTCACACGATCCATTCTCTTTCCCCCACCCCTGCATTCCTACATCTCTCTGTTACTGTTCTTTCTCTCTCTCTAGCACCCTCCTCCTCCTCTTACATATCTTACTGTTTTCTATACATTTGATTTCTCTGTCACTGTTGCTCGTCCCCTCCTCCATCTCTCTCTCTCTCTCTCTCTCTGTTTTTGTTATATATCATTCAATTTCCCACACTCGCTCTGCCACCCACCCCCTCCCTTCTCTCTCTCATCCTCTGGTCCTCCTCTCGCCCGCCCGCCCGCTGCTGATGCTGCTGATGCTGCCGGTGCTGCTGACGTCACCGCCGCTCTGTTTTCCAGTCGAGTCGGGTGCAGGATGGTCATGGCGACCGGCGCTCGGGTGCCGCGGACGGAGAGCCCCTGGTAAGTGGCCCGTTTGCACCGAGACCCGGGGAGGGACGATGGACGGGCATGGCTTCCCCGACACGGAGCAGCTGCTGCAGTTTCTCAAGAAGCTCAAGGAGGTGTTCGACGTGTGCGACGAGGATGCGGACGGCTTCATACGGGTCGAGCATTTCGTGGACCTCGGCTTACAGTTCGGGCAAGGCGAGGAGGTAAGGCTGGCAGACGCGTCTGGTGGTTGGGGATCGATATTGTGTGTGTTTGAAGAACTGAAGGTGAATTATTATAATTATTTAATTATCCATAAAGCACAGATTGAATGCAAACATCCATCCTTTATTCAATGTCACATCCATCAATAATTAAGGAATAAAAAAGTGGGTGGATGAAAAAAAGAATGCTCTTGAACAACCGTTTCTGTTTTGAAATATTAAAAAAAACATAAACCACTGTTTTATTGGGCGGCCCAGATTGATTTGATTTCGCTGGCGGGATTATCCCCCGTCTCTCCCGGACTCATGATGTGCAGGAAGACCGGTATCTGGAGACAGCCGGCCCCGGCATGTAAACACGCAAAACAACCGCATCTGTGCGCTTAGTTGTGCAGTGACAAGCTTTTTTACAGACTGCGGGGACTATTCGTGTTTTGCGTAGTTATATCATTTATAGCAATTGCGTAAATCATATACACAACATATACGCATCTCCTTTTGATCCCATCATTAGAGCAAATTCAGATGACAGCTATATACGCGTCTCATTGTTGCCAGCAGCTCTCTGTGCTTCAGAGCACCACGGCATGTTTGCATTATTTTGTAGCGGGTGTTGCGCTCGCTCTGTGCAGGCAGCGCCGGTTGCCGTGGCGACTGCCCGGGCTGTGCATCAGGAGCGCGGATGGCTGCCCTGCTCTGGATGGGCATGCTCTTCATTGGACGTGTTTACTTACCCTCTTACCCTCACCCCTCACCATCGGCCTCTGCTGCAACAGTGCGTGCGTGTGTCACGTTTTGATATTAATAGTAAATAAGTACAACGTGTTTCTTCTTCTTTGAATATTCTGGCCCAGAAATGTAACCCACTCAAGAAATACACAGCATTTATGTGTTATATATGGCCTACTTGATATAAAACACGTTTTTTCTCATGCATCTTTTACACACACATCACATATTTACAATGTGCAGTATTTCCATCTCAGCTAAGTACGCCAGTGGCTTCTGCGTGGACACGTGACGAGTGAATCCTGGATGTGTGTTTCTTGGAACCGAGCTGAAGCCGAGTCCCCAATGAATTGGAGAGCCGTTGTTTTTAATATTGAATGAACTCCGCCGCTGGTACCGTACGGCGGCCTGAAAACACTCAGCCCGAGGACCGGCTCAGCTCTGGTTGTCCTGTCTCTGTGTTGATGGCACAGGGTCATAGATATCTGGCCTGGGAAGGGTTTCTCTGTAGATGGAGCGGATCCGACGCCCGGTGTGCCCGTGGGCTGCGGTGCTGGTGCCGCTGAGAGCACAGCAATCAGTGTTGGAGGGTCACCCAAGGATGAGCTTCCAGCGGACTACAGTGGTGCACTGTAGTGTCCAGTGTAGCCGTGCATCTGTTCTGTTTAGGTTTTGTTGGTGGTTCAGTAAAAATGACCGATTGTGTGGTTGTAGGTTGTGTATTGACTTCCAACAAAGAGACGCAGGACAGGTCCGGTTAAGTGAACTGGTTGACCCAGTTTGCAGACTCTCCCAGCACAGGCCGGCTCCTCTGACAGCAGTGGTTTCTTTGCCAGAGGATTTCGACCCCTGTGGGCCTGTTGACCTCAGGGTGTCGTGCCGAGTGGGAGAGGCACTGTTCTGGTGTGACAGTCTCTCCGGTGCCCCCATCACTGCCTCCCCGAGAATGCCCTTCAAGGCACCCCCCCCACCCCCGGTGACAGGGAAAAATTATAAGTGGCAAACCAAGGAGAAGTCGCTCCCTGGCTGCCTTATTTCACCCCCTCTCACTCCCTGTCTGCCAGAGCACGGGGCGTTGGACCTGACCTCCCTCCAATTGAGGCTGAGCGCGCAGGACGCCCTTCAGATCAGGTGGCTCGCAGGCCCCGCGTGTAAGTGGTGTTTACTTGAAGACTCGGCGCCTGCGTTCATGCATCCGTGTGTGTGTGTGGGCAGTGCTTGCAAGGTGATGCATTAAACTTTCAAGGGCAGGTGCCTGGGGAAGACACAGAGAGATGGGGAGAGAGAGATGGAGAAGGGGAAAGAGAGAGAGAGGCAGGATCCACGTCCTCCCCAGACAGGAAGATTAACGCGAGAGATGTGCACTGTTGTTTCGAACAGCGTTTTATTATTATTCTATACGGTGTCTTCCACTGGAGACGTGGGACCGACAGACTGTAGCCAAATGAGCGGTTCTGAGTGTATCTTAGCGGATTGGAGCCGATTAGGGCTGAACTTCAGATTTTCCTTCCCACGGCACCAAGGCGCAGGCCTGCGTCTCGCGGGTCGTCACGCTGTGTGTTGACTGCAGCCGGCCTGCTCCCTGGCAGCGCCAATTCTAAAAATAAAACCCGACGTGCCTCTTGCCGCCTCTGTAGCCATGGTGACCACTGCTTACTAAACCCAATGAGGTAATAGTGTGACAGGCAGGCCGGCTGGGAGCCAGGCGCACTGCCATAGCCCTCCAGCAGCGCAGCCTGTGATGGGGGCAGAGGGGCATCCTAGGATGGCAACATCGCCATTGGGGTGAGAGGAACCCTGGCTGTCTGACTCATGACTGGCGTACAGTTCCCCAGGTGTGTGTCTAACGGTAACCCCGCAGCTGCAAAACACAAAAACAAAACACAAATATAACCATAACAATCGCCCTCCTGAGAGCGTGGTTTGAGCCGAGTCTGTTGCTCTGATTCACACATCTGAGAGGGGGGGGAGCGGATTTCCTGCTTGCATCAGGCCAAGGTGTTGCTCTGTTGTTTTAGGAAGGAGACGAACGAAAGAAAGTAAAAGACGAATCTCTCTTTCTCTCTCTCTCTCTCTCTCTCTCTCGCTGCAGCTCTGTGGTATAAACTGCTTTGCAAAGTCTCCCCAGAGGTGCATTAATTGATATGAAACAAACACATTTATACAGCCATGGAGCGGGACAACGTGAGGGAGGGAGGGAGGGAGGGAGGGAAGGAAGGAACATGTGCTGATGGCAGTTTAATGTGTCCACCTCGACCTTTGCAGCCGCTGACCGGTGACGGGCGACGGCTACTAAACACCGGCTGGAGGGTGTGAGAGAGATAGGGTGTGAGAGACAGGGAAACCATTAAGAAAAATAAACAAAAGGCAGAGAAAGTGAGTGGAAGTTAAATTTCCCCCTGGATGTTTTCCTCCCACCTGCCCCTCCTGACCTCAATATTAACCAGTCCCCAGGTGACTGTTGATGTCGTACAGACAATTAAAGCATTTAATTGGCTCAAGTCGCGCCCCTCACTCAGCCTGAAAATGGGTGGGGGTACCACGGGCTCCTGCCATTACACATCCGTCACACCAGCGCTCCTGGGCAGCCAGTGTGT
Organism: Amia ocellicauda; assembly: GCF_036373705.1. Classification (NCBI taxonomy): domain Eukaryota; kingdom Metazoa; phylum Chordata; class Actinopteri; order Amiiformes; family Amiidae; genus Amia; species Amia ocellicauda. The sequence continues at coordinate 20,033,095 of NC_089854.1, read as the reverse complement.
CGGGGGTCCAGCTCCCTGGCAGCACAATCAGCACCCCAGCCCTGTCCCCCACTCTCACTCCCTGTCCTCTTCTCTCTCTCTTTCTCTCTCTCCTGTCCCATTCTCTCTCTTCCTATTCCCCTCTCTCACTCCGCCCCCCTCTCTCACTACATCCCCATGTCTTTCTTCCTGTCCCCCTCTCTCTCTCTCCCTGTCCACCAGTCCAGGACTGTATGGAGTCTTCCCATCTCACATCCACTCTGCCTCAGTGGCTGCTCTCACGCACTGTTTTGCAGCTGATCATGCTAGGCTCAGAGATGACCAGGAAAAACACATTCAACCCCACCGTTACTTATGATAGACGCAATATTGCTTAGTGGCCGTGTGACCCGCTGGATGAACTAAAAAATACAGAGGAAAAAAAAACTATCAATCCCAACAAAAATAAAAACCTAATCTGTGCGTGCCGACTCGCTGCATCTAATCCACCGTGCGTCATGACACCGCTGCGCCGTGTCTGTCGATCTGTGTGTGTCTGGCTCGGTGACCCACTTCACTGAACTGCAGAGTGCAGCTGCTGTCTGCTGTCCTGCGATTGGCCGAGCACGTGAGGCGCCAGCAGGGGGGTGTGGAGTTTACGCTATGCTGTGGTAGCGCCGACACGTGTCTCTTTGCCCACCTGTGAGCGCGGGCTGCCGACTGCACCACTGCCGTGACTGTTGATTGCTGGGCTGGGGAGGTGTGGATGCCTCTGGGGGTGCTGTGTCTCACGCTGCTATCCTCTGTCCACAGGTGAAGAAGCTGACCAAGTACCTGGACCCCCACGCCCTGGGCAAGATCACCTTCAAGGAGTTCTGCCACGGCGTGTTCGCCATCAAAGGTAAACCAGGGCGTGTGGAGTGATGGCAGGGGAGCGGGAGGGGGCCGGGTGGGGCATGGAGCAAGGCATGGGGTAGGGCATGTGGTAGGGGTAATGGTGGCAGGAGCAGGGGTAGGGGATGAGGCAGAGGCAGGGGAGAGTCTCTCTCTGAGGGGGTAGGGGCATGAGTATGTGGTGGGGCAGGGGAAGGAAGCAGGGGCAGGGCAATTAAAGGCGGAATATACCAGCCCCTGACAGCCAGGCCAGCTGTCCTCACATCATCCTGTTTGCCCCCTTCCAAAAACATTGGGGCCACAGGGCTCTATGCTTACTTTTTTCCTGAGGAGCACTGTGCACACTCAAAAAAACTAAAAAATTAGTTGCACATCATCATAAATGGTTCATATTTAATGCTAAAATGAAATGTGTATGATAAGGTTTTTGTAGCTTGCGAGACACACAAGTACCTGGTGCAGTTTTAACGGATCCAATGTGCTGTCCTTGACTGACAACTTTTCAGATGACGGACTACAAATGACGTGTTGGATCGAGTGGCAATAGCCACAACAATCAAATAAATAAACTGACTTCGCTGACGTGGCAGATGCAGAGAGAGGGAGCTGTTTCTGAGTTCCTTGCTGCCTCATTGCCTCGCTCTCTTCACTCTCGCTGCCTCTCTCACTGCCCCACTTTCTCACTCTTTGCTCTTTCACCGCCTCGCTCTCTCTCTCTTCACTCTCGCTGCCTCACTGCCTCGCTCTCTCACTCTTCTCTCTTTCACTCCCTTGCTCTCTCTTCGCTCTCTCGCTGCCTCATTCTCTTGCTCTTCGCTCTCTCGCTGCCTCACTGTCTGCCCACCATGTCTTAATGCCATGGCCTCTGTGATGGAGTTAAAGACTGCCACTCAGAGCAAACCCAGGCTCCCTGCCAGCCACCAGGCCCAGACCGCCGCCCGCTGTGCCCGGACCCTGGCTCTCCGCGGGCTGGGTAATGAGGCAGTGCGCAGGCCGGTGGCAGAGGGATTAGTCCCACAGCGAGCGCCTCACCTCGCCAGCCCGCCCCCCGACTCCCCTGGCCGGTAATTGATCTACAGGGCTGCGAGGCAATTAAAACAATTTGGGGCAGTTATTCACAGCCGGCTGTCAACACAGGCAGACAGACAGACAGTCATCCTTCCTGTCTCCCTCTCTCTCTCTCTCTTTCTCTCGTTAATGTGTGCACACTGTTTGCTGTATCGGTGCCCTTTGATGATTTGTTTTGTAATGCCCCCCCCACCCCTCTGAAAGCATTTATAATATATTTATGAAAATATTCAGAACAGGAATAGCTGAGGCACAATAAATATGTATCCCTGCCAGGTGGTGCTGGTCCAAGCTCCTCTCTCTCTCTCTCTCTCTCTCTCTCTCTCTCTCTTACCTTGTCATCCTCTCTGGACCCCCCCCTCCAGAGAGAGGTAGCTGTGCCTCGATTATTTGCCCTCACGCCTCTCGCAGAGCCAGGTGTTCTCTGGCCCAGCTTTTCCATGCGGCTATACTGTGTGTTAAGCTGATGATAGCAAAGAGGTTTTCAAACAGATGTTGTGAGTTTGAGCAAGTTATCAGTGGATCAATGAGGTTTACAGTCGACCATCGCTGTTCCAGAGGAAGGAGTGACCGACAGCGGGGGGGGTTCGTTCGGTGACAGGAGAGCAAAGTAACATCCACGTCCTCCTGCTGCCTCATATAGATATGAACTGAACACGGCATCTCGCAATGTGCTCTCTCTGTGTAGAGCTGGCATCGCTGAACTGAATTATTGATCAGTCATGTTCAAGTGAGAGTCAGCTGTCGAGTCATATGACTGGTTATACAAATTCCCCTAAAGAATGGGTGTCCGTAGGGGACGGGGGGGTTTGCAGTATGTACATATGTGTGTGAGTACAGGCAGTGACCTGCGCTGTTCTCTCTCCCCAGGCTGTGAGGAGATCCTTAAGAACGCGCTGGGAGCCCGGACCCTGCCCTGCCGCCAGTACGACACGGACAATGGCTACTACTACCAGGTACACAACCGCGGAGGGGCTGCCAGCCGGCCCGCACTGAGGACGCAGGGATATGACTGGGGGCTGGTCAGTCCTGCTGGGCCTCAGGGCTGCGGACAGCGATCTTGGAGCTCAGAAACATGGCCGGGGGCAGGTGACCCTGGGGGCCAGGTCTAGAGCGCTGTGTGTAGCTGTGGTGGTTTTGATGTTGCTCACAACCACTGGTTCCTGTTCTTGTGTTTGGAGTTTTATGTGTTTTTCAAAGCCGATTTTCTTCAGAGTCTCTGAAGCTGCAAGAACTCTGGGCTGGTGGGTCTGTGTGGTGGAGGCCTGGGGGTCTTGGGGGTCTGCATGGTGGATCCAGCTCCTGGAGGGATGTGACTGAAGCTTTTTTTTGAATGAGTTGAAGTTCTTTAAGTCCCTGTCGTTGTTTAGTGGATGTTGAAGAGTCATGGAAATCCGGAGAGAGATATATATTTCCAATCAAAGGTTTTTATTACAAGCAGCTGCAAGGAAGAGGTTCAAGAGGCGATCTCAAGAACAGTCTTAGAGAAGTTACAAACTACAGGCACTTTTATGCAGACCAGACAGGAGAGAAAGATAACAGGCCCACATGTCTGTCCCGGGATGAGTGTCAGTTCGGTTTCTGCCTGACAGCTGCTCAGGAAGACCCATATACACTCACCTAAAGGATTATTAGGAACACCATACTAATACTGTGTTTGACCCCCTTTTGCCTTCAGAACTGCCTTAATTCTACATGGCATTGATTCAACAAGGTGCTGAAAGCATTCTTTAGAAATGTTGGCCCATATTGATAGGATAGCATCTTGCAGTTGATGGAGATTTGTGGGATGCACATCCAGGGCACGAAGCTCCCGTTCCACCACATCCCAAAGATGCTCTATTGGGTTGAGATCTGGTGACTGTGGGGGCCAGTTTAGTACAGTGAACTCATTGTCATGTTCAAGAAACCAGTTTGAAATGATTCAACCTTTGTGACATGGTGCATTATCCTGCTGGAAGTAGCCATCAGAGGATGGGTACATGGTGGTCATAAAGGGATGGACATGGTCAGAAACAATGCTCAGGTAGGCCGTGGCATTTAAACGATGCCCAATTGGCACTAAGGGGCCTAAAGTGTGCCAAGAAAACATCCCCCACACCATTACACCACCACCACCAGCCTGCACAGTGGTAACAAGGCATGATGGATCCATGTTCTCATTCTGTTTACGCCGAATTCTGACTCTACCATCTGAATGTCTCAACAGAAATCGAGACTCATCAGACCAGGCAACATTTTTCCAGTCTTCAACTGTCCAATTTTGGTGAGCTTGTGCAAATTGTAGCCTCTTTTTCCTATTTGTAGTGGAGATGAGTGGTACCCGGTGGGGTCTTCTGCTGTTGTAGCCCATCCGCCTCAAGGTTGTACGTGTTGTGGCTTCACAAATGCTTTGCTGCATAGCTCGGTTGTAACGAGTGGTTATTTCAGTCAAAGTTGCTCTTCTATCAGCTTGAATCAGTCGGCCCATTCTCCTCTGACCTCTAGCATCAACAAGGCATTTTCGCCCACAGGACTGCCGCATACTGGATGTTTTTCCCTTTTCACACCATTCTTTGTAAACCCTAGAAATGGTTGTGCGTGAAAATCCCAGTAACTGAGCAGATTGTGAAATACTCAGACCGGCCCGTCTGGCACCAACAACCATGCCACGCTCAAAATTGCTTAAATCACCTTTCTTTCCCATTCAGACATTCAGTTTGGAGTTCAGGAGATTGTCTTGACCAGGACCACACCCCTAAATGCATTGAAGCAACTGCCATGTGATTGGTTGGTTACATAATTGCATTAATGAGAAATTGAACAGGTGTTCCTAATAATCCTTTAGGTGAGTGTATAGTCAGACCGTGGAGAATTTAGTCATACGTAATGTTTAATATAAGGGGGGGTTGTATGATGTATCAATCCCAAATTACTGGTGGAATGTGGTTCTTATCAGACCCTGTCCCTTTGGGTATCAGTGTTGACCTATAGCACAGTACCATAGCACAGTGAGACAGTGAGACAGTGACCTTGTTTACACAGACACACAGGGAGAGAAATGCAGTTCTTCAATGTAAATCAGTCTGGAGTTCCTGACGTAGAGTCTTGCTCTTGGTGTGTCGATGCTGCTGCACTCCAGTCCCCTGAGCTGTCCATCTGCAGCAGGGCAGCCGGGGTGGGGGGGCTCATTGTGATTGTGTGTGGTTGGGTGTTTATTAATCGTAAACCAGCTGGCAGATGAATTAGAGGTCAGAGATTACAGATTATGTTTTGCTCTTTTATGCACCTTAGCTGGGATGTCTGCGGCTTTATCTGCGTTCCGATGGACAGGGGGCATCGGCATCCTCTCAGTTGGCAAGTAGACCGCTTTTCTCCTGATTTGGCGTTAAGTTCCCCCCCCACCCCCCTCGTGGGCACGGAGGGCAGCTCTGTCTGGCTCTGGCTGTGCAGCAGCGCTCTTGTCAACATACAGAAATGGGGTCAGGCTTTCTGGGATGTGGGCCATTGTCTGAAGTCTTGAGATATTCGCTGCCACTGACCTGCAGCATGGTACTGGAGAACAGGGAGAGGACTTCCCCGCCCCAGACCTGTGGGAGGCTCGTTGCGTGTCTGAGCTTCAGTGTCTTGTTGTAGGATCCTGTTCAGTCCTGCCTTACTCCTATGCCGACGTCTCAGAGGAGCATCCTTCGTCAGAAACCGCCTGACAAGAAAACATGTCAAGCGATTTCAACACTGTGATTGGTCTTGGTTGTTTTCACTGTTGTTGTTGCTGTTATCGTTGCTGCTGTTGTACTCTGCTCTTCGTGTTTCCAATCCCATTTACCGAGCTGGACAGCTAACATGAGATGTGCGTGTGTCTGTCTGTCTGTCTCACCCTCTCTCTTTCCCTCCTTGCTGCTTACCAGCCTTGACCTCAGAATGCTGCCAGCTTGCTTACCCCACTGTGCCAGAGAGAGAGAGACAAAGGAAGAGAGGCACAGGGCTAGTCCCATCGCCCTGTCCTAGTTGTAACGTTCTCCTGGGCATCCAGATTTCTGAGGACAGTTGAATTTCTTCTCCTTTTTCTCCTGCTGCTCTTCCTCCTTCATCCATAGTGATGATGTGGATTGTAATATGTGTCATATGTTTTGCAAGCAATACAAATTCCCCAGTTTTCCCAGGTTCTCCAGCTCCCTCTTGTTAATTCGTTAATTGGTTTTCCACCCAAACAGAGAATAGGACCCCATGATGAACAGTGGATAGTGTTTCTGTGCAGTGAAACCACTCCAAGTGGCAGGGGGTTGGGGGTATCGCTTCTCATGTTGCAGGTGTTTCTCAGATTGACTCAGGGGATTGTGGTGTGTGGAAAATAAAAACAAATCCTCACAGTGAGGACTCTGTGCTGGTCTGTCCACTAGAGGTCAGTGTTTTACAAGCGGCAGATTCTGCATTGGCCCTGGGTGTCTGCACAGAGCGCTTACCCCTGTTGGCACCAGATGGCGCCCTCCCCTCGAGCCGCCAGTCCTCCGTCCTGTGGATGCTGTTGGTTTGATCCGCTACCCTGGGCTGTTGAGCCAGTTGCCATGGTGAAGAATTCCTCTGCTCTTTTCTCCTCCCTGTGAGATTCACGCTCTCAGCGCTGGAGGAGCTCCGTCGGCCTGCTGCGCTGTGGCAGGAGGCTTTTTAATATCGACTTCCACCTCTGCCCCCAGGCTCGTTCAGTTTGCAGAAAATGTAGCCCCACTCACACCACCTCCTCTCTCTCTCTCTCTCTCTCTCTCTCTCTCTCTCTCTCTCTCTCACACTCTCTCTGTACCTCTTCTTTCTCTATTTCTATCTCTCTCTCTCTCTCTCTCTCTCAAATTCAAATTCAAATTCAAATTAGCTTTATTGGCATGACTAACACAGCAGTATTGCCAAAGCAGGTACAATATAACCTCTCTCTCTCTCTTCTTTCTCTCTTTCGATCTCTCTCTCTCTCTCTGTGCCTCTTCTTTCTCTATTTCGATCTCTTTCTCTCTCCCAGAGGTGTAGTTGAAGCTTTTGCCCTTTCTGTGTCAGACACTGCTCCAGGAACCAGGGCAGAACAAAATACAAAATATTGTTTATTGGTTTTAATATTTTACATTTCAAAATAATAAAAACATTCAAAAAAATGTAATACTTGTGATTACATTTTTTTTTAAAACAATCTTCTAAAATCACTTAAAATTTTTAAAATCTTAAAGTGATTAACTTTAACAAAATACATGAACTCAAATAAACCTGTGCTTAAATCAGTGAAACAATAAACAATAAATAAAAGGTCAAATACACTGAAATTAACTAAAAATGCATCAGATAAATCATAAAACAAATAAAACCATAAAATAAAAAACAAAAACAAAACAATCTGATGCATTTAAAATTAAAAACCAAACGGCCAATGTAACAAAAACAGATATAACAAAACAGAACAACCAAAAAAAAACAAAAAAAAAACAAGTGCATTTTAAATCAACTAATTCTTTAAAAACAATTAAAATTCATTTTTCAAATCATATTTTTAAAAACAATCATTCATTAAAAGTGGTTAAAAGATCTTGGACTCGGGCTCCAGCAGGGGGAGATGGCCGTCCCCGGAGGTGGGTCCCATCATGGGATCCTGAGCTCCCCCAGATCTTGTATCTGCCAGTTCTTAAAGGCTTCCTCCTTGCCCCTCTGATGGACCTCCAGATTGACGTAGTCCCTAACTAGTACCATGCCCCTCCGCGCGATGACGATTGGGTCCAGCTCCTGCTTGTTAAATAGACAGATGTTCCGTCCCTCCCACAGGGCCTGTTTCACTGCGCAGACGACACGCCACCAGCACCTCAGGGTTGTCGATGTAATTCCCCTGGCTGGACCATATAGGATCTGCTGGGCGGTCGCCCGCACAGGAACGGCAAACCTGTGGAGGAACGGAGAAAAGAGGAGCCAGACCCTGCAGGCGGAGGGGCAATCCCTAAAGATATGAGCCTCCGTCTCCTTCCCCAGGCAACCCTTGTAGGGGCAGATGTCATAAGGGGCCAGGCCCCTTCTGTGCATGAACACTCGGGTGGGGAGACACCGACTCACGGCCATCCAGGAGACATCTTTCTGCGTGTTTGTGAGGCAACCGTGCGTAGCATTAGCCCAGATAAACCGGCAGGTTTTGGGAGGGAAATCTTCTATCCGGCTGGTCTCCTGGGTAGATCTCATCTGGTTACAGATGGTTTTATAATCCCAGGAGGCCAGCACGACTTTATGGAGGCCTACTTCAAGCGCAAAGGCTCGGAGCGCCCTGTAGAACGGCGGGGGATCCCACGAGTGCGGCCTGGTGTTATCCATGGCGCAGAGGCCGAATGGTCTCAGGCTGCTGGCGAAATAAAAGCGGTTCATAAAACTCACTTTCTTGCCAGCAGCCTGGATGTTCTTGACCACATATGCCAGCCCCTGGCATAAGGCCTCCTCCCAGCTCCGTGTGCCCGTGTTGGTCCTGTCGATCGTGATCTCCAGAACCTTGATGGACGGCTTCACAGGGAACACGGTCGGCGGGCTCCGGCTGACAGGCCATGCCCTGGAGAGGTAGACCTCGCTCTTGGCCCTATTGACAGCGGCCCCCGTCGCCCTGCAGAAGCTGTCCAGCAGTTCCTCAACCCTGGCCACGGACGATGCGTCCGTGCAGACCACGGCCACGTCGTCCATATAGGCCAGGGCTTTCAGTTGCTCTCCGCTGGAACCCGGGAGATGGAAACCTGTCACCCGGACATCCCGGCGGATCGCCTGCATGAACGGCTCCAAACAGAGGACGTACAGCAGGGCCGACAGGGGACAACCCTGTCGGACCCCCGACCTGACCGGAAATGGTTCGGTCAGGTGGCGGTTCACAAGGACCCTGCTGCTTAGGATGCTGTAAATGATCTTCACCCACTTCCTCAGGCCAAGAGCGAGACCCATCCTCTCCATGACGAGCTGCAGGTATTCGTGGCCCACTCTGTCGAAGGCTTTCTCCTGGTCCAGACTGATTAGGACCAGGGGAAGCCCTCTCTCGTTCGAGTAGGCCACGACATCCCTGAGCAGCATGGTGTTGTCGGCCGCCGATCTCCCCCGGGCACCGCAGACCTGGTCAGGACCCACGACTTGAGGGAGTGGCCGCTGCAGCCGGAGTGTCAGTGCTTTGGCCAGTATCTTGTAGTTGGTGCACAGGAGGCTGACCGGCCGCCAGTTCCTCAGATCCTTTGGATCTCCCTTCTTATGAAGAAGAGAGAGGATACTCCTCTTCATAGAAGGGTCCAGTCTACTCTCTCTGTACATCGACCCCAAGACCTGAGCCAGATCTTCCTTAAGCACCTCCCAAAAGATCTTATAGAATTCAGCAGGGATCCCATCGGGACCTGGTGTCCTGCTAAACTCCAACCAGGTGAGGGCCGCGGTTTCGACTCACACTGGCAGTTCGCTGGGCCATGCTGCACTTTCCTACCTGGGAAAGGGTCCAGAGGCTCTCAATCCAGAGGTCAGGGCAAGTCCACCTGGCTGGGGAGCAGCTTCCACCTCTGGGGCTCTTGCAGGGAGCGGGCCTTGCGGGGAGAAGTCCGAGCCCTGGCTGCAGGAGGCCTCCCTCAGGGCCGTTTGCCGTTCGGCCTGGTCGGTCCCTGGGATCCAAGGCCTCTCCTGGATCCTGGCTGGTGACGTCAGCGGGGAGCAGTCCTGGTCAGCACAAAATACGAATACAAAACAAATAAACATACAAAAAGAAAAATGTAAAGGAGAGAATGAGGGGAAGACCCTCCCGCTCCCACACTATCTGGAGCGCACGGACGCTCATGGGATCCAAAACGGGTCTGTCTTGGCCTCAGTGTGATGCAAGCAAGTCCGGTTTCACCGAGTCTCAGCCACAAGACACATCTTTAATATCTCAAGTATTTAACATTGTGGGATTGAAGGGCGGATGTACTGCTCAGCACTGGTGCATTGTGTGTAGATGCTGCCCCGTGCTGTCCAGAGAGCCCAACACCTATTAACTGGACGCATTGGCCTTGCCGAGCTCGTGGGTTTGATCTCGCAGTCGATGCTGCCTGTCCACTGGCGCGCGCAGCTTGGGCCGGGGATCCGGGTCTGAAGATGGGGGGTCCGCAGGGAGGGCCGGGCGCCTCCCTGGCCACTGTGTCTTGGCCTGGTGCTCATTCTCCAGGGAGCTCCTGTCGGCCCGTCCCTCTCAGCACCGAGAGTCTGCGGTGTAGCTCTCTGTCAGCGGCCCGGCAGTCAATCCTGCACAGATCAATACCGCTTTGTAATGTGACAGAACAACAACTCCCTCAGGGACCTGCCAGTCTGTGTTTGTGAGTGTGTGTCTGTGTGAGTGAGTGTGTGTGTGTGTGTGTGTGTGTGTCTGTGTGAGTGAGTGAGTGAGTGTTTGTGTGTGTGTGCATGTTTCTGTGAGTGAGTGTGTGTGTGTGTGCCAGTGCTGTACTTGAGACCACCATATCCGAGACCGGGACTGTCCAAGTCCGAGTCAAGACCGAGTCCTCAAGGGTCCGAGTCCGAGTCGAGCCCTCGAAATCACAACATTTTTTTAAGCCAATATGTGGATAGTATAGAGAATAATTACTACTTCTGTTATTAATAATAGTAAGAAACATTACCACTACATAATACTAAATTAAAAATCCACATCTTTATTCCACATTATTTGATTAAATAGATATATATGGAAATACCCTTCATTATGGGTTCAGAAAGTTGTTGTTAATCTTTCTCTGGAGAATTCTTATTTAGACCTTAAGTAAATGTGTACCAAACAGCATGTCTATGAGTAGTACATGGTATAGCTGTTGTTAAACCAATGCAGATGTTAAAGCACTGCCCAAATGAATGCATGAAGTGAGAAGATGGTAAGGAGCCTTACATTCCAAAAAAACAGAGACTTCAAACAACAGCATTTTAATCAACATTTTCTGTTTTATGCACCTACATTATGTGTGTTCTGTATATGGACAAATTGCAAAAGCAAGCAGTTCTTAATACTGTCAAATGGCTCCAATATTTAAATTAAATACTGACCTATTTTTGCATGAATAGTACAGTATTTCACAAGGAAATAACGTGTAATACAAAATTTCAGTTATTGAATACAGAACTCTACCCTGCAGCATCAAGGCAGGTCAAAAGTAGATAACTTGTGCTGCAGCAGAACCCAGTCCAGTCATTAAAAAGGCGTGAGAGGAATTTGCAGCTCTGAGAGAGATTTGCATACATTTCTCTGGTAATTAAATATTTACATGAAAGGACTGAAGTGTGTGAGTTTCCTGCAGGAATCCTCTGGAGAGAGCGGCCCCACGCCTGTCTGTTACCAAAGAGAGAGAGAGAGAGAGAGAGAGAGAGAGAGAGAGAGAGAGAGTGTGAGAGTGAGAGTGTGAGAGTGTGTGTGTTTAGGGGAGTTTAGTTTTTAATTTTGACTTTACAGTCCTGGCCTGTCCTTTCCTGCTGTTGCCCCGGCCCAGCCCAGTGCAGGTGTGTGGTCAGAAGTGGGCAGGTTGTCAAGCTGTCAAGCACTCTCACACTCCAGGGTCTGGTGCCGGCTCCTCTAGGGCTCAGGCTCTAGGCTTGCTTCCTGTTTACCTGCTGTCTGACCACAAGGGAACCGCCATTGAGGCTGGGCCGGGCCGGGCCGGGCTGTGTTGTGCTGTGTTGTGCTGTGTTGTGCTGGGCTGTGCATCTCCCTATGGCTGCAGACAAGTGTGATGTTGCTAATTGGCAGCAGGGCGCTGTAGAGAGAGCTGCTGTCAGCACTCTGGGCATCTGGATTGATGAAGTCTGGAGTGTGTGTGTGTTTGAGCGTGAGTGTGTGGCAGTGTTTGTGTGAGCAGTTTTGTTGATCAAGGGTTTGGAAAGTTCATGTGGTAAAGGCGTGCTGCCGTGTCCCTCTCTCCCTCAGCCTGTCTCTCCTCTCTCCCTCTGTTGCATCATCTCTCTCTCTCTCTCTCTCTCTCTCTCAGTCACCCCTTCTCTCCCCTCTCCCCCCCTCTCTGGCAGCCTAATTAGGTCGCTGATTGTCCTGCAATGAAAGAGGGGATGCCGTCACTTGGGCATGGTCCTCGCCAGCTGCCTCTCTGCCTCTCTCCCTCTGCCCCTCTGCCTCTCCCTCTCCCTCTCAAAAAGCTTTATTGGGATGAGATGTCTGCACACAAGTTTTGCCAAAGCAATTGGGTACATTGAAATAGAATACAATAACGTTAAAAAGCCTTACAGATAATACAAATATAGAATAAAATATCAGGTTATTTATATTTTACATATAATTTACATGATTAATGTGCTGTGTTGTTGGACATGGTTGCAGTTCTCTGGCCGTGTGGCAGGCTGTGATGTACTTTGCAGTGATCACAGCACAGTCTCTGTGCTCCCCCAGCACCACTCTGAGCCGCGTATCTGTGCTGAGCTGGGGGAAGTCAGGGCGTCTCTGACCTGTGTGTATTTGGAGCAGGTCAGGGTAAAGTGCGCCTATGTCTCTACCTCCCCAGACCCATCGGTGTCGTTAGACCCGGGCTTCCGGGGCTTAAGCCCCGGGTCTCTTAGTAATAGCCCCGGGTCTTCTGATCCAATTCAGAATTCACATTTCTGTGTGATTATATTATAGTGACGTATCCTCTGCCCAGGGTCCTGTAGCACTCCAGCTTGTTCTGCTGTTTGGTTTGTTCAGCCCAGTGCTCAATGTAGCTGCAGTGATGTGCTATAGCTGGGGGGGCTGTCTCCTGCCTCAGCTGCTCAGCAGCTTTGTGATGTCGGTGTGGCTCTGGCCGAGGGTGTCTGTGTGGGGGGTGCATTCCTGCTGCCTCAGGGCGCTGAGCTGGAGGGACTCTGGGCTGCTGTGTTTTAGGTGTAGCCAGTATGCCAGGGCTCTCTTCTGCACTGCACAGCCCAGAGGCAGGCGCCCCAGTTCGGCTTGGCAGCCATTGTTGGGGCTGCTCCTGTGCAGCTTCAGCACGTTCCTGCAGAACTCGGCGTGCAGGGCTTCTGTGGGGATCCTCTCCCATTTGTCGAAGTCGGTGCTGATACCCGGGCCCCAGACCTCACTGCTGTACGGCAGGATGGGCAAGATCATGAAGAGCTTCGTCCACAGCGGCATCGAGGGGTTCAGGTAGCTGATCCTCTTCCTGATGGTGTAGTACGCCCTGCGTGCTTTGTCAGCGAGGGTCTTGACAGCAAGGGTGAAGTTGTCTGAGGAGTTTATTAGCAGGCCCAGGTAGGTGTAGCTGGCTGTGTGCTCTGTTGTGGTGCTGTTTAGAGTGAAATTGTATTTTCTGCTTTGGATCCTGGCTTTTTTCTGGAAGATCATGATTTTAGTTTTGAGCTTCAGATACAGGCCGGGGTGCCAGATTGAGTCGAGTGCCCTTTTGAAGTTGACAAAGCAGGCAAATATCTTCCCTTTCTGCTTGCGGTGGCTGTGCTGGCCGATCAGGGAGTGCAGGGTGTAGATGTGGTCGGCGGTTTGCTGGGTGGGTAGGAAGCCGATCTGGCTGCTGTCGAGGACTCTGTGCTCCTGTATGAAGGCCAGGAGGCGGCGGTTCAGGACGCAACAGAACAGCTTCCCCAGGCTGCTGCTTAGACAGATCCCTCTGTAGTTGTCTGGGTTCAGTCTCTCTCTCTCTCTCTCTCTCTCTCTCTCTCTCTCTCTCTCTCTGTTAAGGAGAACCACACAGGGATGTTTTCCTTCCTGCTTCCCACTCACTGTGTGTTTTCATCACATCAGGCCACTTCAGAGGAGAGAGAAGATATAAAATCGTTCTTTCTCCCCCTCTCTCTCTCCTTATGGTTATATGTACTTACAGATGCTACCACCTGTGTGGCCCTTTTTTTTTTAAGCTGCGGGGGGGCCCTGCATTGCAGCATAGTACGAGCCGGTCCCTTCCGTCTCCAAGGCTACCCTCCTAGTCTGTTATGTGCCCCCTGCCTCAGGGCCTGTCTCAGCTGGGGGGGTTCTGTGTGGGGGTGAGAGGGCTGGACCGGGGGGGTGGGGGGGGTTGGGTTACAGCCACACGGTTCTTGGGGAACCGAAAACAACCACAAAAGAACTAACGAAAACAAACCCGTGTCAGCCGTGTGTCGGCTTCCGGTTGTGCAATTCACTCCATCGTCACAGAGGAGTGGGGTCGGGGGGGCGGTTGTGTAAGAGGCATTTGCGAAGAAGGCTGGTTTACCAGCAGTGTCTGCTGGAGCCATTCCTGGGAACTGGGGTGTTGCTTTAGTTTTGCTCTGCTCATTAGGAGCAATAAAGGGTATTAATGAGTACCAACTGCTTGATTGATGTATTGACTGATGGATGGATGGATTGATTGATTAATTGATGGATGGATACAGGTCCATCAGGTGGTGAGGATGGCTGTCAGAGATGGGCTGGGCTGTGACTGATAGCTGGGGAGAAGATTGTTCCCCATTCATTTCCAGATCCTCATGCATCCCACATAATGCACTCAGGGGGTTTCAAGAACAGGGTTCAGTGTGTCCACTTTGACGGGCAGAGGAAGTGACGGGGTCAGAGGTCAACCAGACTTTAAAGAAACCCAACACCTCCACTTTTCCAGTTTTTCTTGAAATGTATGCAGTTTAATGTCTCAATGTACTCTGAAATTAAAGCATAAAACAAATAAACAATTGGAGATAAAAAATAAATCATGGAATCGTTTTGTTTAACAAAATGTAACCCCTTAAGCTGACAAACCCCTCTGATACCCTAAAAAGGGCACCAAATCCATGTGTCCCTCTTTAATCCCATGTGTACTCTTCCATGTTGTGTTGTTTGCCAAGTGTTTGGTATCCCATGAAAGCTGAAAGTAGGATTTATATTTTGGCCCCTTTGAAGATGATGCTGTGAACCACAGACACCTGCTCTGTGGACCCCAGTGGCTCCCTCAATCCTTCTCCCCCAGACCTCTCTCTCCACTCTCTCACACTCTACTCACCCCCTCCCCCAAGGCTGTCCAGCTCCAGCCAGCTCCCCCACACTTCTGCTTCTGAGAGGAAGAAGAAAGGAGAAGTGCCTGTGTGCGCCATTGTCAGGTAGTTCCCATGAAACCTCACTGACTTCTGCTGACTCTGTGCTGTGGCCTTCACCCAGACCAGCTCCCGCCCCCCTGCCTCCCACAAAGAGAGTCAGTGTGGGGCAAAGACCATGATGATAATAATAATAATAATAATATCAATAAAGACAGGGCTCTGCTGTAGTCGTCCCCCTGGGTGTTGGAGTGGCAGTATCGGGGGGGGGGACAGGCAGGACGGGCTCATGCATTTTTCATGGTGGCTCGAGAGTCTCCCCTCCTTGCTTGTGCCTCCATTGTCCCGGGCAGAGCAGCCCAGCCCGGCCCCCGGCATCACCACAGCTTCATCATGGACTAATTTATTCATGTTGTATTAAGGCGGGGGATCGTGAAAAAAGCCATGTGGCTATTCCCCTTTCAGCACAGGTACATGGGGCAGCATAGGGGGAGTACAGGCAGACCTGTGCTTTTAGGGGTTTCTGCTTTTTTATGTGAAAAAAGATGGTTAGATTGAATGACAGATAAACGATAGGGGGATCTTTGCAGCAAAAAAACAGAAGCAGAAATGCTGTCGTTGTGTGGAGCCGGTGCGGGGGGCTGGGGCGGGGTGGGGCTTTTTCGCTGGCATATTTCTGCTCAGTTCCAAGAATCTCCCATCAATCGCACCATTGTCTGGCCACTCCCTGTGCCACACTTCCCTCGCTGAGACGGTTTCACCGGATCTGGAGTGAGAGTGGAAAAGGCCAAATGGGGCCGAAACTGAAGCACAGGCCTGAAGGTCGTTTGTCGGCCCCCATACTCCCCTCACCGCTGTAGCACACCACACCAGCTTTCCGGTGAGGCGGCGAGCAGGCTTTTAATTGGAATGTGTTCAGTCGGGAATAACGTCACTGTGGGAATCTTCATGGGCGTGACTCTGATTTGCCTTCAGCCCGACACAGGGAGACCACAGCTTTGGGAAAAATGCTGTTGGTTTCTTAGCAGTAGCCCTCCCTCTCTCCCTCTCCCTCTCCACTCCAGCGCAGGGAGATGAGTGCAGTACACGAAGAGCTCTCCTTCCCTCGTTCCCTGTCCCCCCTGCGAGCCCCCGGGTGGCCGCGGCTCTGCCAGGGCCTGTCCCCACGCTGGGCTCGGCGGTGCTAATTGGTATTCATGGAGCCAATCAGACAGACTCGGCGCCGCGCCGCCACTGCAGCAAATCGTAGAACGAGACCTGCTGCTGGAACTGAGCTGGGGCTTTCAACGATCGGCTTAATACGCGTGTATTTCAGTACCTGCTGTTTGTCTTTATTTGGTTATATTTGTGTGTGTGTGTGTGTGTGTCTCTCTCTCTGTTGTGTAGTGGGGGCTGGCAGGGTGAGAACCCAAATTTTCTTCCCGCTGGAATTTGCCGTAACTTGGCAGCAGTTGTGCAGCACGGCAGCCACTGAGCGAGGCCAGGGGGGCGCTGGAGGCAGGGCTGAGTGTGAGAGTGTCTGCAAGAGTGTGTGTGTGTTGAAGGGGGGGTGGGTCAGTGTATTGCTGTGGGAAAACCTATTTATTTATTTATTTATTTATTTATTTATATCATTACTTCCCACAACAAAAACAAACGTCCCCATCTTGATCGACTTCAACACAATGAATCGGCGGGGGAGGGGGGGTTACACTGGGAATTCCCAAAGCCCTGACCTCTGACCTCCATGACTGACCCCCTACCCCCGAGACATTCCTCCTGCCCTGTCAGACATACCCCTATCCCCCCCCGACCTCCAGCTGTTAGAAGCCCTGCTGGGAGGTCACTAACTCCCACAATCCCCTGCTCTCCCCCGGGCTGCTCTGGTCTTCAGCTCGTTCCTCTCAGGCGGAGAGGGATTACACAGTGTGGGGGGGGCGGGGAAGAGAATAGCCACAGTGTGTGAGAGAGCGGCTGCAATTTGAATTTGCATTGTCTGTTGACTGAGGTCCCGGGGGATCTTGTGGCAGGAATGTCCTCGGTGGGCAGCGCCGGCTCAGTTTTCACCGTGGTCGTTCAGCCAGAAGCACCACAGGTGAAAGGAAAGTGTACAAAATGTCAGACAACGGTGTGATATGGTCACAGTCAGAGTGTTTAGCCCCTGGTGCGCCCTTGTTACTCCGGGGTTCAACGGCATCAGTTTCCCCTCCATAAAAGCATCCCCGTACAGACATTCCTGATGACCCCCCCCGGAGCCGGTGGTGTTGTTGTCCAACCTGGGGGAATCAAAACATGCAAGCGGAGTAATAAATCCAATATTACAACTCTAATGAATTAAATAAGTGGGTTGAGTGAGTGTGTGTGTGTGCATGTCTCTGTGTGTGTGTTTGTGTTTGTATCTGAGTGTGCATGAGAGAGTGTGTGTGTGTGTGTGTTTGTGGGTGAGTCTGTGTGGTAGATGTGAGTCAGACTGCGCCCTGTGTTGTGCGACGACCTGTAAAACTGCAGAGACTGTAGTAAAGTTGCAAAATCGTTGTTATTTATTATTTTCTGTACTTATACATTTTAAAGTGACATCCTTTACCTGAAATACGGCAGCGAACACATTGTGATTCATGATGACACGTCATTTCCCAACGAGGGGAGACGCTACGAGTCACAACGGAGACCCAGCCTGAGGATTTGCATTTAGTGATTTATTCATTGCACAATCAGTTTTGGTGCATTTTTCCCACATGAAGCAGTGCAGGGTTGGGGGGGGGGGAGCAGGTTCAGAGGATGCTGTTGTTGCTGTGGGAGGAGGGGGGCCTGGGACAGGTGATACTGGGATCACTGCCCACTCTGGTCTCACTGGGTGGGCTGAGTCTCACTGGAGACAGGGAGCTAACCTGTCCAGGGCTTTTGTGATGCAGAGTGTGTGTCTGTGAGTATTTGTGAGTGTGTTGGGAGGGTTGCAAGGTGAGCAGCCCTTGGGGGGGAGGTCTCTGTGCTGCTCACCTGTAGAGAAGGGGAGGAGAGAGCAGAGGGTAGGGGAGGGGAGAGGGCGGCCGTGAAGTCCTGATCTACACTCTCACTCACACTCGAGTGATGTCATCAGGAGAGAGGCGGCTCAGCTGAACACAGTCACCTAGCAACAGCCAGGAGAGAGAGAGAGAGAGAGAGAGAGAGAGAGAGAGAGAGAGAGAGGGGAGGGGGGGCTGTTGTAGGAGTGGCTTTCTTAACAACTGTTGCAAGAGCTCTGGTCTGTGAGAGCGTGGTGTGTGTGTGTGAGAGAGAGAGAGACAGAGAGAGAGGCACAGCGAGTGTGCTCCGTGTGGCGTGAACGACAGGACAGGCGTGTGGTTCCTCTCCTCTGCGTGGATTACACACACACAGACTGGCTGAGCGATTGCCGGTCTCCTCTCTCGCTCCCACTCCCACTCGCACGGTGAGCCCGGGGGCGGTGCGGCGTCTCGTGGGAACGCTGGATGTCTTCCTCGCATGCTGCGCTGACCGCGGGAGCTGGGAGCAGCGGGGACGGCGAGGTAAGCAGTCGAGCGAGAGGCTGAGGGCAGAGACGGTGCTGCCGAGCCTCCCCTCGGCTCGGTCCTCACGGCCCATTGTTCAGCTCAGCTGGTGTGTCTGCCCCTCTCTCTCTCTCTCCTGCTCTCTCTCTCTCTCTCTCTCTCTCTCTCTCTCCTTTTCTTTCATTGTCTCTTAAATTCCTGTCACTTTTTTGTTCTGTCTTTCAGTCTCTCTTTTCTCCCTCTCTCCGTGCCGGGCTCTTGGCTGCCTCTCCGCAGTGTTGGCCGTGAGCTGTTGGCCACGCTGTCTGTGTTCATCAGCACCCCGGTGACACTGATGGCTTTAATGAGTCGCGGGGAGGGCACTGGTGTCCGCAGTGGCTGGACTGGCTCAGCGCTCTCTCTTTCGTCAGGGCAAAGAGGAAGTAGAGGCACAGCTAGACCTGACACACAGTGTGTGGTCCGTGGTGGCCAGTGGCAGTGCCAGGTGATGTTGGAGCAGTAGAGGAGAAGTGACAGTGTTGACAGTTGAGCCGCACACTGGGCCGGTACCTGTGGTAAACGTAATGGACCGGGCCGGGCCGTTACCTGAACACTGTGTTTACGATGGGAGCAAATAAGGGGCTCTTAACGGGGTAGGTGCGTAGGGCCACAGCAGCCGAAGCAGGAAACTCTGGGCTGGCGATGTGTCGCTGTGATAAGAGTGCGTCAGTGTTATTTCTGTTACATATCACAGTATCACAGGCTTCTCATGGAGCGCAGCAGGTTCAATAAATTGTGTGTGTGTGTGTTTGTTAAAAATGGTTTGGCACGGGGAGGAATAACTGCATTACCCATTTTAGCCAGGATAAGTGGCTTGTAATCTGTTATAAGTAACAGGGTAGTTTCATTCAAACTCACATCAGGACTGCCCACTCTCTCCCTCTCTCTCTCTCTCTCTCACTCCCACTCTCTCCCTCTCCCCCTGCTAGGTGCACTGCCAGCAGCGAGAATAGCAGGGTAGTGCTGAGTGTGAGATCGCTCCTCTCCTCTCTCTCTCTCTCGCTCTCGTTTCACTCAAGAAAAAGATAATAATAACAAGGGAGAGACAGGGTAGTAAGGAAGCGGGTCGTTGTCAGCAGAGAGAGGCGTGATCTCTCTCTCTCTCTCTCTCTCTCTCTCTCTGGGGTCAGTGAAGCCAGGGCTAGTAGACTGATCACCTGCCTGAGCTCCCTCTGAGATCTGAACGAGCAGCCTGATTAAATACAACAAACACACACACACCGACAGAGCCAGTGAAGGAATACACACAAAAAGATCATCTTGTCTGGATGACGATACTGCTCCACTCTCCCACGCCGCAGCTGCCCACTCCCCCCATCCAGTGGCCATCACCTCGGCTTCGTTTCCCAGTGCTTTTGTTGGGTTTCACCGGGGAATAATCTTGTTGCAAGTTAAGTATAAATTTAGACGCCCTTGTGCGCTGGTGCCATGGGAGCTTATCCGTGGGTGTCGTCACGTGTGTGGCAGGGTGTTGGGCTCGGAGTCAGTCAGCGCAGTGCCTGTCTGAGGGGACGGGAACGGGAACTTGGTGGGGGGGGCACACAGCAGGGGGTGCCCTGAGAGAGCGAGGGAGAGAGAAAGGGAGAGGGAGATGTAGAGGGAGAGAGAGAGAGCAGGAAGCAGGGTTTAAGAGTGTGTCTCAATTTCTCCTGAGTGTCCTGCGCTGATCCAGCAAAGTCGTCTAATTGCTGGACTAATTGCTCCCTCTCACACACACTCCTTTATATGCAGGTTCATTTGCATAAATAATTTTGTCCTCAGTGCGTTTGTTGTTGTTTTGCTGGTTCTCTTGTGTTGTTGAGGGTTTTCTCAATTGAAAACAAGGTTCTCCTGTGCGAAGGTCAGAGCAGGACACAGCCCGGCTCGGTCAGCTCTGGAGCCTCTGTTGTGTGTGTTCTGGTGCATCTGCTCCTGGGCTCGCAGTGCTGCTGGCCGGTTACACAAGGACAGGCACATTAGGGAGGTGCCGGCTCTGTCCAGTCCACCCAGCCCGCAGTCTGAGCTGTGAGCGCTGGGAAAGTGTAGGGGAAGCGCTGTGTTGCCGAAGTTGCAGTTCCCTGTATTTTGCAGTGGCCTCTGTGCTGCTATTGCAGTCAGTTCTGGAGAAATATAAATAAATTGATAAACTTGTCTTGGGAAGAATGGCAAATGGACTTGGGAGCAGAACGCTGGAGTAACCGGAAGTCCGTCCCAGATCTTATCGCCAGCATGGTCTGCCGTGTTTGCTCTGGTTGTTTGCTCGCCTGACTGCGGTACACACTGAGCAGCGTGTGTGTTGTTGTGATAACGCCCCACAGGCCTGAGCGGCGGGGCCCATGCGCAGGGGGCTGAATTACCAGTGTGGTCAGTGTCGGCGTGTGTGGTCAGTGTCTGCCCTCTTGGGTGAGACCGCAGTGGACGTGGCAGCGCAGGTTGGGGCTCCAGACTTGTGTCCAGTGGACTGTGGGTTCAAATCCCAATTTAGATACTGCTGCTGTAAACAGTTACACTCAAATAAAAACATAACTATTAATGGACGCCTTGAGAGACGCAGGATCAGCCTGATGATGATGATAATAAGTGTTGATGGATCTCCTCTCCAGGGCAGAAGACAGAGCAGGGAGTGAGTTACAGGCTGAGTGAGGTGTCCACTCGGCACCGCCTGGCCCCAGTGCCTCGGTATCACTCAGGACTGACATGCCATCTGGATCAGGGCAGGGTGCGCCTCTCTCGCTACCCCCATGCAGCTGTCTCTGCCGCATTGTCCAGAGGGGCTGGGATCGACACCTGTCTCTTCAGACATTCAGACACATTCTCCTCCTCCTCCTCCTCCTCCTCAGATAGAGGAGTAAAGTGTGGAGGCTGTGTCTCTCGGCCCAGAGAGCAGAACGCTGAGTAGAGACAGAGCTGTCCTGTAACACAGCGTCCGTCTCCCTCTGTCCCGGTGTTGGGTCGGCCGGTGGTCCTCCTTCACTTTGAGAGACGCTTCCTAGTCGAATCCGAGCCCCCCCCCCCCCACTTCGCCCTGCGTTACACATTGACCTGTCTGCAGCATGTGGAGACACCTCTGGGTTTGTTTACAGGCTTGATCAATCCCCTCGCTGCTGTTTTGCAGGCTCTGGGTGTCGGTACAAGAGCTCGGCACATAAACAGATAGATAAATAAAAATCGACTGAGACGCTGTCAAGAAAACTCCATCGTGAGATGAATAGCCTGCCTAGATACTTAAAGACAACAGTAATGGCAACAGCCACACACAACGGCCTGCTCTCTCCCTGCTGAAGGCCTGTGCCCTTGAACCCGAGCTGAGCGGCGAGACGGGACGAGGGTCGCAGGAGAGAGACAGCACGGGGTGGGGGGTCCTTTCCATTGTTTACCAAACTCTGGAGTGCTGTGGGGAGGACTGGTCATACTGGTTACGTGGCTGGGGGCCAACTTCCCAGCAGGATCTAATCGGCTACAAGAACACACAAGCAGGGGGGGAGTTGCTGTAGTGACTCTGAGGGAGGCGGCGCAGGTGTGTGTGTGTGTGTGTGTGTGCGTATGTGTGCGTGTACGTCTCTGGGCTTATTGTTATGGAGACAAGGGAGATGCTGTCACCCTGTGTCACCTTGGCTTCACAAAGTGCGTCTCCCTCACCTCTGTCACCCTGGGGACCTCCACCCTGTCTTTTAAAAGATGTTACTTTTATTTTTAACAGCTGCTCACGTTTAAAAAAATATCTTGCAGCCCTGGCAGCAGCAGCACAGTCTGGGTAAAGACAGTCTCCTACAGTCTCCTGTCGGTGATCTCAGCCCAGTTCCTGGTGTCACCTGTGCTCCGCCCACTGGGCAGACACTGCGGTCCTGAGACGGCACCACAGAGACCTGAGAACAACAGCAGTGTAACACACTGACAGTTGCCACCCACTGCCCAGAATGACTCCCATGAGCAATCCTAAGCTTGGCAGCTGGATACGGTGTCTGTGTTTTAAATGACTGTCACCAGGTGGGGGGGTTGCCTTCTTGTGCACCAGTGGGACTTGGAGTGGCAGTGACTTCTTCTGTCTTGTTGGGAAGGAGGGTTCGGCATTGGGCGATGCGAAAAATGTTCCTCTCGGAGAGAGAGAGAGCGAGAGGGCGAGGTGCCCGCATGACCCACAGGAAAAACGGCATTGCGGAAAGCAGCAGGGCTAATCGAATAGTGTGTCCATGAGTTCATGATCTCAGACAACAGTCCCGACAGTTTGGTCACTTCGCACTGATTTACAGCTGATTGTAGGAATGGGAAAAGAAGAACAAAAGGGAAAGAACAAAGATTCAGATTGAGGACTGGGGGCGGAGTTGACTCTCCGGCTCGCATTACCACAGTGTCACGTTACTGCCTTGGCCTGGGCGCCCCTGTCTGTGAACTGTGTGTAGCAGCGGCTTGGCAGTGTATGTCATCAGTGTGTGTGTATGTGTGTATGTATGCTGCCAGGACGTTGCACAATGCCAGCGAAAAGAAGAAGGAGAGACAGAAGACTTCAGAAGGGGAAGCAGAAGTTAACAGTGTGTGTATGTTTGATAGTGTGTGTGTTGTTGTAACCCTACACTCAGCTGTAAGACCGCAGCTCTGTGTGTTAATAATGTTCGGCCCACACAGCTCAGCAGAGGCACTAATTTCTGTGCTTGTAAACTGGCGTATTTATTATTCATGGTAACCAGGAGGCTCGTGTTGAAGCGAGCCAGCTCCGGGAGGTGGGGGGATTGCGGAGCAGGCTGGGGCCACTCATCACACAGACAGGACAGTCTGACACGGCTCGGCCCCCGGGGGCTGCAGGGAGCCTGGGGCACTGCGGAAGGGCGGACAGCGGCCCTGTGTCTGTGATCAGGCGCTCAGCGCTCGTCACGTGGCCTACTGGGAGTCCAGAGAGAAGGCCCACCCGTGGTGTTGTGTGTGAATCGGTTCAGCGGTTTTACCCCTGGTCACCCCATGACCTGCCCTGCCCTGCACCCTGCCCTGCGCTCTTGCTGCTGCTGCGCAGTTTGTGTCCTCCTTCCTGTGTACACGGTCCTGTTGCTCTCTGTGCCTCGCAGCAATTTGCCTTTGACTTCCCACACTGCACTGAGAGCTTCCTCGTGCAGCTGGCTGTGGGTGACTCGGGTTTTGGGGGAAATGCAGGTTGGGAATGTGTTGTTTCGTGTTTTGTGTTTCTGGCCCGGCCTGCGCTGGTTTTTAAATAATAAATGGGAATAGTGAGCCTCTCCAGGGAGCTGTGCTAGATCTGTGATTTGAGGAGAATATAAATTGGAGTTTAAAAAGAAAGACTGCTGATTATAAAGGAGAGCGAGAGATAATGTGGCTCACTGGAGCCAAGGATGGGCTGCTGTGTGACAGAGCTGCCCCCTTGCCCCCTCGCTCCCCTCACTACCCTTTTGCCCCAGGCTGCGGGTCTGAGCCGCACCCTCCCCAAGCTCCCTCCCGGCCACGGTGGCTTTGGCTGATCTGCGAGACGATCGATGGGGGAACAGGAGCTGTCACAATGAAGTGAGCAGCAGGAGTACAGCCAATTACCCCACCCCCCCCAGCTTCCTGCAAGGCTGCTAAATGTTTTATTAAATACCAATTAGCCCCGTGCAGCCTGGCAGACCGCAGAGAGAGAGCCTGAATGAACAGGGGATGAAAAATTAGTTAATTTGTTTGTTTGTTTGTTTATCGGGTTGACGCCTTCATCCTGGAAGTTCACAAGCAAATACAGGAAGGCACTCACTCACTCACTCTTATTTTCCGTTATTTTTTTATTTTGGTGGGGCTCTGACTCAGTGATTCAATGCCGCAGCTGACCACAGCACAGCGACGGTCTGTTCAACACACAGAGGGTGTAACGCTAGGCGATACTGTAACCCTTGGCATCAACCACCAACAAACCACGCTACAGGTGGCCTTGAGCGAGGCACTGTACCCAGAATGCTCCAGTGCAAACCCATCTTTGTAAATGGGTAATTGTGTGTAAAAATAATGAGATGTATTGTAACAATTGTATGTTAAGAAATATAATAAGAATTACATTTGTGTATCATTTAAGAGACAGATAGTTTTGTAGCCAAATTATAATCATTTGTAGTTTGTTGTGGTTGCCGCTGTCCTGCCCTGCTGTGTGATGTGGGCCAGTGGGATCGAGTGTCTCTGGGGAGGCTGCAGTCTCAGATCCGGCCCCGCTGTCAGACGCCAGTGTGAATGGCTCGCGGCTCGGGCAGAACCGGATCCGAGCTGCTGCTGTCATGCTCAGTCCTGTCGTTAAGGCGAAGGTAGAAAAACCAGTATTGCGTAACACGCCCCAGTTTCTGGCAAACACACCCAAAATCCCACCGGTTTCTCAAGAACAGGCACTGGAGAGCAGAGACGCCTGCTGGATTGTGTCCAGAACAAGGAGCAGGTGTGGATAATACAGGTGCAAAACAACCGAACCAAACCAAACCCCATGCTTCCCTGTGGTACCTGTTGTTGTGTTTGTAATCTGCAGGCACTTTGTTTGTTTAGCATCAATGCAAGGAAAGAGACTATTTTAAGGCAGTTCAGTCCCAGGGGGGTGGGGGGTCCATCCTGTCTGTAGTGGGGGCTGCTCTCTGCTCTGGGGCGGCCTTGGCACCGGTGACTCCTCTGCAGGCGCAGCCGCCTGGCCCTCGTTTGACATCGATGGCACCCTGTAATTCACCGGATCAATGGCGCCGGATCATTACAGACTGTGCTGCGAACCTTCAAAGGCTGCTGTTTTTAGAAGCAGACGCCACACGACTGACAGACAGATGGGAGCAGGGAAAGTCTCTGGGGATGTTGGTAGTGCAGCCGTGAGGGGTGTGAGGGGTGTGCTTTGGGCCTTGGTGTGACCCTGAGCCCGAACCACACAGAGGTGTTATCAGTTGCATGGCGCATAGACGGACTGGCCATGGCAATTCTGGCAAATGCCAGAAGGGCCGGACCATTTTTTAGTTTGGTGGGCCACTATAGTACCGTATAGGCCATTAGTTCCGTGAGGACCGCAATTCGCCGGCATCCCCTTCCCCTCCCCCAGACCGTATTTCACCAGCAGGTGCCCCCCATGCGTCCAGGACCGTTTTTTGGTCCCAGTCCGCCCCTGACATGGTGTGTGGTATGTGCCTCCGTGCTATGCACCCATCTGAGAGTCTGCTTGCTGTCGTGGAAACGTGTACTGAGACAGATCTGTATCTCTCTGTGTCCATCTCTCTATTTTCATTATTAAAGAAATGTTCCTGTTTGATGTCTGGTGGCACAACAGCTCTGTCTTCAGGTCTAATTTAAGAACACAGAGGCGTTTTTTTACAGGAAGGAGATCAACTTTGAGAGACTAAAAATACAAACATCACAGTATCTATCTGTCTGTCTTTCTATATATATATATAGAAAGACTATCTGTATAAACCCTGCCGTAGTGTTGGAAGACAGGTCCTCTATATTGCTGCAGTCAGTGAGAGACTATTTCACATCCTTGGCTCGGCGTCACTGGTGTTCACTCCAGAGCCGCCCGCCGCATTGTCAGTCAGACAGGTTTTGTTTATTCTCATTTCTATTCGTGGGCCTTGACTAACCGCAGCCACGGGCGTGAGTCTCGAAACCTGTTATTTCTGTACATCATTTTTGTTTGTTTTCGTCAGCTCCTTCAGTGATGCAATCAGCTCGTGCTGCTGAGAGCTCTGGGTGAGCCCATGTCTCCACGTGTACACATCTCCTGCTTGTGTTCACTGCATTGTCCAGACGGGGCTGGCGAAGAGTGACGGACACATTAGTGCCATGCCGTCCGTCCGTCCATCTCTCTCTCTCTTTCTCTCTGTGGTGTCGCTCGTCCCCTGGTAATGCAGTGAGGAGGTGGACTCCGTGGTTGAATTGCACAGTGTGGTCAGTGGACTGTTGGGGCTCTAATAAAGCCAATTAGGGAACCAGTTTTGCAATAGTATGTGAAGCGTCATATTGTGAGATGAACACGTAAAAATTCAGACTGACCGTTGATCAGAAGTGCTCTTCGGTCCACAAGAGTCAGCTGGTGACTCGGACATGTGATGGGCATTTCCTGCCACCTGTCCGGCCTGCACTGTGCGGTCAGACCACCACTGAAGGAGGTCTGGGATAATGCAGTGATTCTGTCGGTCAAAAACAGGAGAAAGGTCTGGGTGTCCAGTGCAACACAGATGAAATCACCTAGTGCAGTACAGTAAAGGCATGGGCAGTACAGTAAAGTACAGTACAGATACACAATGCAGTACAAACACACAGTATAGTACAGACACAGTACAGGACAGACACACCCACTATACAGGACAGTACAGGACACTCACACACACTACAGTACAGACTCACATAGTGCAGTACGGACACACACACAGTACAGCACAGCCAGAGACCGTGTTAAACTGCAGTACACAAACACAGCGCACACCCGAATCTCAATGCGAATGAAAGTGCAACACTAAAGCACAGGATGAGAGTACGGCTGCTCCCCCCATCCTCATGAGTGAGAAGGGCCCGGTGTCAGAGCTGGGGGGCTGAAGCGGAGTGGGGCTGACCCCTGGCTGGGTGGTTTGGGCCTGAGCTGTGTCTAGAATACTAAGCAGGCCTCTGTACCAATCCTGGAATCCTTCAGTGCCCCCCCCCGATCACCGCGCTTACATCTCAACTGCCCCCCCACTGCTCAATAGACCCTGCAGCCGGCCAGGGGGCGGGACCAGCACCACTTCCCTTTTTTCATCGCTGAAGAATAGGACAGGGTCTCGCTGCCCAGGGCCTGACGCTGGGCTGTACTGAGTTGTGTTTGTGGTAGAGAGAGAGAGTGAGAGAAAGAGAAAGAGAGAGGAGACTTTGCACTGAGGTGACCAGGTTTGCATGACTGACGCAGAGAGACGTAGATATTTGCACAGGAATGGATTTTCCTTCTCTTGCCACTGAGAGGTTTTGCATCAGCATTCCTGGTCTCCCCGTCGGCCCCAGGGGAGCTCGGCTGGCTGCAGTCTCCACGAGAGTGTATGTGATGGGCAGTGGTCAGAGCCAGTGCTGCTCATAGGCCAGGGGTATACGGGGGTACGCCCACACTACAGTGCTTGAGCGAGACTGTGTGCATGTGTGTACGAGCTCCACATGACAGTAGTGCGGGAGCTGTGTGCATGTGGGAAGGGTCTGGGGCATCTGAAATGTGCTCTGCCCCCCCAGCCAATAAGATATTCCCTCTTAACTTCAGATGAAAGGGAAGAGAAACTCTGCCCACAGAAAAAGTTGAAGTAAACCGTTTGTTTTGTTTCCCCCCCCCCCCCCGGGATCCACCAGTCACTGATGCAGCTTCCTACACAATCAGCTTCTCCTGATCCATGTCAGCATTCTGCGTTCACTCCTTGCCTGTCTGCCTGTCTGTGTACAACTCCTGGCCCCTGATCTGTCTCCACCTTCAGTCTGAATGCCCAGTACCTATGATCAGTAACGCAGTGACTGTGCTGTACCTCTGTCTCTTTGTGTCTCGGTTTCTGTTTCTGAAGTGCTGTGCATTGGCTTTATTAGATCACTTCATATTAGTATATCATATATGACTGTGGCGTTGTTATTATTATCAGTAGCAGTAGTTGTTACGCTGGCAGATGCCTTAACCCAGGGTCTTGTGCAGTTGCACACATGGTATAACACAGTGCCATCATCTAAGCAGTATGTGTGTGTGTGCAGGGAGCAGGGCAGTGCACTCACTGTATGTGTGTGTGTTTTGCAGCGCGGTGAGGAGGCACTGGGCCCGCCCATTGTGGTGTGTCCTCAGCCGTGTGCTGACTGCGAGTTGTTCCCCGATGATGATGGCATGACACTGACCCAACGCGAGGCCCACGAGTCGGACATGGACAGCGCCATCGAGAGCACGCACGGCTCCGAATTGTCCGAGGGAGGGCGACCCGAGGACAAGGAGGAGGGCCTGGGGGGGCTCTTCCTGCCTGGAGACAAGTAAGTGTGCGCCACCTCCCCGGACCTGACGGACACCCCTGTCACAGCATTTTAGTTCCCGACTCACAGGTTTGGGGTTTGGGAGAGTTTTTCTCCTCCACAGCTGATGCTGGGAGTGATTGTGTGAAAGTATGAAGGTGCCAGTCTGAGCCTCAGACAAGTGTCAGTGGAAAGTGTTATTTTTATTGCACAATTCCAGATTAGATAAAAACTGTGACCTACTTCATATTAGTCTATCATATATATACTTGCCAGTCCTGAATTACACCCCAAGTACCTATGCCTGCCCTGTGCGCTGTGGGAAAGGAAAACAAACTCCTTGACAGTTAGAGTTTCTTGAGAGTGATTATGTGTTTGAGTCTGAGTGAGTGAGTGAATGTGTGTGTGTGTGTGTTTGTGTCAGAGTGATTGTGTGAGCAAGTGAATGTGAGTGTGTGTGTGTGTGTCAGAGTGAGTGATTGAATGTGAGTGTGTGTGTGAGTGATTGATTGAGCGTAAGTGCATGTGTATCTGTGTGTGTGTTAGTGTTTGTGTCAGAGTGAGTAAGTGAATTAGTGAGTGTGTGTGTTTCTGAGTGAGTGAGTGACTGAATCTGAGTTTGTGTGTCAGTGAGTGACTGAATGTGAGTGTGTGTGTGTATCAGAGTGACTGACTGAATGTGAGAGAGTGAATGTGAAAGTATGTGTGTGTGTTTGTGTCAGAGTGAGTAAGTGAATTAGTAAGTTTGTGTGTGTTTCTGAGTGAGTGAGTGACTGAATATGAGTGTGTGTGAGAGAGTGAATGTGAAAGTGTGTGTGTGTGTGTTTGTCTGAGTGAGTGAATTAATTATTGAGTTTGTGTGTCAGAGTGAGTGAGTGACTGAGTGTGTGTGTGTGTGTGTGTGTGTGTGAGAGAGAGTGGTGCAGTACTGTTTGTTCCACAAGCCTCTCCGCCTCCGCCAGGAGAGGAGAAACTGAAAACAGACTCTTTGATGTCTCCTCGGCAACGTGCCGTGGAAACACAGATGAATAATTGAAATGGAACTCCGGTGTTCCGTCAATAACAAAGACAGCCAGCGACCCACGAGCCCGTCCGCCCCACACCGCCGTGTAACCGGACACACCCAGCACAGACGCACATTGTGCCTTTGTGCCTCTGGCTGGTTTCCGAGGCGCTCGTAATTAATTCATGCGATGCGGCTCATCGGGAAACTGGGCCAGTGTTTCTCTGGTATCATCACACCTCCCCAGAGAAAACATCGTCTCGCTGTCGTCCCACACAGAACTAATGCACACTTTTCACATCTGGCCCTTATCACGTATGGCCCTTCTGTTTTTCACTGGCCGATATTGGCCCTTTTTGTGGATTTTGACAGTATCTGGGATGTATTTCACATATTTCAGCCTGCCATGCGTACACTTATCTAAAATATGCTTATAGCTATATGGTGAGGGTAATTTCTACACTATATTTTCAGCATATAAGTGGAAATACATCCTAGTGCCGTCACAGCAGTGTGTATCTATGCTGTGCTCCAGCCCAGTCCAGTCCAGTCCAGTCCAGTCCAGTTCAGGGTGGACTTCACACTGCTGCTTCAGCGCGGTTTTGGGGTGGCTCTGCAGGGCTCTGGTGTGCTGGGGCCCCTGGCTGCGCTCTGAGCTATGGTTCTGGTTCCAGTTCTGGCCGCAGGTCCGGACAGCTGAACCCCTCGGTGACGTCGGGGCTGTCCACCCACTCCACGGCCTCCCTGGTCAGCAGCGAGGAGCAGTTTGAGGACTATGGTGAGGGCGAAGACGTGGACTGCACTCCCAGCAGCCCCTGCCCCGATGACGAGACGCGGACCAATGGCTACTCCGACCTGGGCTCCTCTGTCTCCTCCAGGTTAGCGAGCCGCCATGCTGGAGGACAGCCAGAGGGACAGAGAGAGATAGAGGGGGAGAAGAGAGGAGAGAAGGGTGGACACCAACAGACAGAGAGAGACAGACACACAGACAGAGGGAGTGAGAGACACAGAGTCAGAAGAATAGACAGAGAGAGACAGACACATACAAGCTGAGAGAGAGAAAGGCAGACAGATGGAGAGACAGACTCACACAGACAGAGAGAGAGACACAAACAGACACACACAGGTTCTGTCCTGGCTGGGTATTTACTCCCTCCACTCTGCCCTCTCCGCTCTCTTGTTCCCATGCTGTGCTGC
Source organism: Amia ocellicauda (assembly GCF_036373705.1). Classification (NCBI taxonomy): domain Eukaryota; kingdom Metazoa; phylum Chordata; class Actinopteri; order Amiiformes; family Amiidae; genus Amia; species Amia ocellicauda. The sequence goes on along the minus strand of NC_089854.1, from coordinate 20,002,594 downwards.
TGTTGACCCCGTCTGCACGTTTACAGATGCTCTCTCGCTCTGCGGGGTCTCAGAGGGGAATCCTGAAATAGCATGACCTGCTTGGGCTGCTCCTGGGGGGGGCAGTGGCTGGGAAACTAATTACATGACATCCTTGTTGAGCAGCGTGTGAACATGTCTCACCCCCCCCCCCCCCGGCACGGTGACCTTGACCCTCCGAGAAACACTGGAACATCCTTCAGACAAATTAGCATTCTTCATCAACTGTGTTTTTATTTTAGTACTTTTTTTTTCTTGTCTTGTTGGCTGACTTTGCAAACCTGCTGTTCATTCGCTGTCAGATTCATTGGCAGCCCCTCCAAACAGATGAGGAATCACAGGCGCTGCAGATTGAGCTCACCAGCAGGTTGGCACAGTGTCCGGAGCATCGGTGCCGCTCAGGGCCCGGGACTGTGCCAGGCGTGCCGCTCTTGCATGTGGTGTGGGGAGCCGAGACTCACACCCTGCGCTAGACAGGTGCCCTGGGAGGTACATCCCCCCAGGTGTGTCCAGATGCTGACGGGCACAGTTGAAGACGCTCTGGGCTCGGTACCGACTTGCCTCTCCCACTGTGTGTCGCGCTGTTAATCAGGCAATATTTAAATATTAGCCTTGATAGTGAACCCTATGAGAGGCTCCCTTTGTTCCTCCTGGAGGTGTATGTATGTGAGGGGAGGGAGATAGAGGAAGTGTGAACTGATAAACTCTTGCTGAGCCATGCCTGTGTGTCGCCCCCCCGCAGCGCTGGGCAGACCCCGCGGAAGATGCGCCACCTGTACAACAGCGAGCTGCTGGATGTGTACTGCTCCCAGTGCTGCAAGAAGGTCAACCTGCTCAACGACCTGGAGGCGCGGCTCAAGAACCTGAAGGCCAACAGGTGAGGCACACCTAGACATACCTCTACGGAGCTGGGCTCACCTGAACTCTTTTATAGACACCTGGGGCCAGTTGCACAAAAGGTCTTAAATGCGTTTAAGATCATTTTGAAGGTCTTAGACTTAAATTTAAGCCCAACATAAATAGGCCTGTTGTACAAAACAAAATAAAATCAGTTTGGTCTGAAATGAAAGTCATTTGTTAAGCCTACCCTACACCAGGCTTAAATGGAGAACCCTGGAAAGGACCTTGATCTTCTCTTGCTCCTCCCGATAGAGGGCGGAGAGACTCAGTTTGACCCGGGCCACCTCCTCAGCTAGGTCGAAGCCTCTGAGCTGTAAAAGACTTTAGATGGGAATATCTCGCCCGCCTCTCACGAGCTTTCCGTTTCCCCAGCTGAATGAAGTAGCCCTTGGTTCTTTTCTTCACCATCTCCCACCACTCTATGGGAGAATCAAAAAGGTCCTTCAGGGTCCTCCACTCCTCGAGGCGTCTGCTAAAGGTCTTAATAACACGAGGGTCATCGAGCAGGGAGGTGTTGAGCTTCCAGACCCCAGGCCCCGACTCCCGTGTGCTCGGGATGAGCACCTCTGTCGTCAGGAGCCTGTGGTCTGAAAAGAAGACCGCCTCCGAAGACATGGCGGTCCTCTCCAGTGGCTTACTGAGGAGGACGAGATCTATCCTGGAGAAGGAGGAGCCAGAAGAACTCACCCAGGTGAACAAGGGGACCAGGTCCCGACCTGCGTCGCAGAGTTCAAAGTCCTCCACGAACGCAGCGAGGTCCCTGCTGGATCTATCGTTGCGGGGCTTACTCCGGTCTACATCCCTCAGAGCACAGTTGAAATCACCTGAAATGATAACTGGCAAGGTGCCGATCAGGAGCGGGCGTAGCTGAGGGAGAAAGAGGACTCTCTCTCTCTGGCTGGTGGGGGCATAGACATTGACCAGCCTCAATACAGCCCCCTTGTATTTAAAATCGAGGCTGGCCAGTCTGCCCGCCTCTATAACCTTAAATGTTTTTGCTGTTATGAAGGGGTTTTTCAGGAGTACGGCAATCCCGTCCGCTCGGGACACATTGGACCCCGACCAGAAGGATTCTCCTAGGGTCCAAGTGTCCCGGAGATCTTTATATTCTTTTTGGAACGGGATGCCGCACTCCTGCAAACAAATAATATCCGCCTTCATTCCAGCCAGAGAGTTTAAAACATCGGTCCTCTTTTTCACCTCAGCAATGCTCCTCACATTTATTGAAATAATAGTTAATGCCATAATGGCTGTGAGGGCAATTACCCGCTCCGTAACAATCATGTAAAGAAACCTTTCTCTTCCCCACTCCTCTCTTCTCCCTCACCTAGCTTAGCGCTAGCACCCATCATTTCAATCATTTGCCTCACCGCTTGATCCTCCTTGATCCTCTAGGAAGACTATGGGGGGGGCTCGGCTCCCGCCACCCGGTAAGGCTGGCAAAACTCCACTGGGCTCAGGGCCCGTGGTGCTGGAGGTTCCTTTGAGGCCGAGGCCCGACGAACAGATGGCAGGGCAGAGGCTTTATGTACAACTGGGGAGAAAACTGTGTAGACCCCGCTAGTTGTTCTTTTAACTAATGGTGGGGGAGGGGGTGGTCTCTCCCTTCCCGGCTGTCTGCCGCCGCAGGCCTCCTCCCCCAGCGCCAGTGACCTTGCCATTACTTCACTGATATCTTTCTGGGAAAGGACACTGGCGCCGACTCTCGTCTCCTGAGGACCTGCGGCTCTCCCACTACTGCCGGGAGGGCATACCTGACCCCTCCCCTGGGAGAGTCTCAGTTGTGGGGCAGGAGGAATGTTATTTCTAGGGGCCTCTCATCCACCAGGCTGCCCACTCGGGGCAGTGGAGAAGGCCCACTGCTCTCCTCTCCGGAGTCAGAGTGGGGCGTGTAGAAATTAGAGGGAGAGGTCTCTGCAGCGGGGGAGGAGCCGGCAGGGGGGGGAGAATCTGCAGAATGGATCCTTTTTTTTCATCATACCCCCCCTACCCATGCTCCTCTTCTCTGCCCTCCTCCTCTTCCCCGCTACCACTGTCCACTCTCCCTCTGCCTCCACTTCTGACCCAGAGTCAGAGAGGGAGCCTATGAGGCTCCTGAGGATTGTTTCCTCTCTACCCCCATCTTGGGGTATCACCTTTGGAGGAGCCTCCACTTGATTTTCTCTCTCTCCACCACCCCCGAGGGCCCGCGCCCTATTTGCATAGGAGGAGGGACAATTCCTGAAGAGATGCCCTCCCCCACCGCACAGGTTGCAGGCCCTCTCCTGCTTGCAGGCCCTGGTCTGATGTTCTCCGCCGCAGACCTTGCACTTGACAACAGTACAGGCTGCGGCTAAATGACCCAGGGCCCCGCAGTTCCTACATAATTTGGGCATGCCATGGTAGAAGACAAGCCCCCTATTTGCTCCTAATACCACGGTGCTCGGCAGATGGCGTACTCCGCCGATGGCGGCCACTTCCACCTGCAGACGCACCTGCCACCGCCGAGCACCGGTCCAGACCCCATCCTCATCATTAACTCTCCTGCTTTCAGACAAGATCTCACAGTGTCTCCTCAGCCATACTTCTACGTCATACTCTGCCACTGCTTCATTATAGAACTGAATAGTTACTATTTTGATCTCTCTATCTGTCAGGGCGTCGACCACAAAGTCACTCAGGGGCATACTGTCTTTTTTTTCCCTATACAAAATCCAAAAACTCTCCAGCACTTGAGGGTTCTTAAAGCTCACCTCAAACACGTCCCTAGGTCCAGGCAGTTTAACCACACAGTTCAGCTCAGAAGGGGCAAAGCCCAGGCCCCTCTGCAGCACGGACCTGCTGAACTCCAGCCGGGTGAGGGCCGCGGTCTCGGCTCCAGCCTCACGGCTGAAGCGCACCGCATTATGGCGCCTCACACCGGCGGTTCGCTGGGCCATGCTGCGCTTTCCTACCTGGGAGAAGGGTCGGGAGGCTCTCAATCCGGAGGTCGGGGCAAGTCCACCTGGCTGGGGAGCAGCTTCCACCTCCGGGGCTCTTGCAGGGAGCGGGCCTTGCGGGGAGAAGTCCGGGCCCTGGCTGCAGGAGGCCTCCCTCAGGGACGTTGCCGATCGGCCTGGTCGGTCCCTGGAATCCGAGGCCTCTCCTGGATCCTGGCTGGTGACGTCAGCAGGGAGCAGTCCTGGTCAGGCCGGGCTCCGGGTAGATGGTCGGCCGGGCTTCTGGATGGGACCCACTCCGTGAGGAGTCCGCCGACTCCTCTGGCTAGGTCCCCTGTCGCTCCCGGTCCGTCCCAATCTCCACTCGCCTCGGCCTCCGGACCGCTCCAAGGACCCAGGACTCTGCAGCTCTGTCAACCGGCACCTCCCCGTCTCGTCTGGTCTGGCCTGATGGATCAGCTCCCTGCAAGGAAAAAAGAAAGACTGTCAAATACAGCTCAAAGCCCCCTGCTGGACAAAGGTTTCTCTCACTATTGGAGGGAAACCCGAGTCCAAGATGCTATTATATTATAAATAATGACAAATGAACCCCCGGGTCGTTACAGTATTAACAACCCAGCGATGGACTAGCGTCCCGTCCTGGGTGTATTCCTGCCTTGCGCCCTATGCCTGCCGGGATCGGCTCCGGCTTCCCCGCGACCCTCACCAGGATAAGCGGATGGATGGATGCAGAAGCAGAAATATCACGGGGGAGATGGGGCATAGGCAGCAGGACCCACCGCAACTAGGGGCCCCGCAAGGGGATCCACGTTCCACTAGATATATATACAATTATATACCAAAGCACAAATATTATTTATCAGTAAAATAATTCAATATATATATAACATTATAAGTTATACTATATGATTACATAAATTCCTGGCACTAATCTGAGCTGTTTGTTGCTTATTTTATAAAGTATTGAAATATAGCAATGTACAGAGTCTGTCATTATACCCGCTTAAGGGGCCCCTTTGCCTGGGACTTGCAACTGCGCTTCCAGTGTATCTTTACACTGCGCTGTCACTGCCCGCTCGCCGGCGGGTCTTATTTTTAAACTAGCCAGTAGAAAAGAGAAGGCACTTCAGTATGCAGAGCACATCTGCTTCCCATTGGTTGTCGCCGAACTCCGTCACTGTGCGCTCGCTGCTAATTTGCATAAAGTTGCACATGCTCAGCTCTGCCCTGTCGCCGTCGCCGGGAGATTTTGTGTCCGAGCGGATCCGCCCGCTGTCGCCGGGATGCGGCTCTCATTGGCGTTTTATATATATAAAAAACATGTCACATCTCTGCAGCGGCCTACCTGGAGGACCCGCAGTTGTAGGCTTTATAGAGGGGTGGTGGGGCCCACAAGAGCGCCCCGCCCCTCTCTGCTAACAACCATATAACAACTAACAACTCTTCATAACTACAATAATCATTTTCTCCTTCCCCTTTTAACTCAAATTACCATTTTTAACTTTTACATTTTGATTTCTAGATCAAGTTTTCCCCTTAACAACAATAGATTTCCCTTCTGAAGTTCCAACACTTCAACGTAAAGGTCCTCTCTTTGAACCTAGTTTTTCTTTTTCTAGTTTGAATGGGGCCGACATCTTTAGAATCTGCAATTAAATAAGTAAATGTCCTGTTATGTAGTCGGTAAGACAGCTGAAAAATAAGCAATATATATTAATAATTGTAACTATACAAATAGGCCCATGTTAAGAATAGTATTTGTGTTAAACACCACTCAAAAACAATACGCATATTATGTGATGTAGTTATATTTTAAATATAAAAAGTATTTAAACTATTATGTCACATGATGTAGCACACTTAGGTTTGCAGAAACGGTCACAGTAACTAGAGGGTTAATAAAAGCAAAAGCAGGAAGTGTTCGCCCCCATCAACGTGCTTATTAAACATAGACGTCAGCGAGTAGTGTGTATAAACCTGTGCTTTCTTTGTGCTTTTATACCGAGGTAAAAACAACTTACAGAGTACACTGTCGCTTTTAAGAAACCCTGCTGCAATTGCACAGAATCGTCAGGGTGGCACGGCGTGGTTTCCGTGCTCATTTCTATAAAAATGTAGTATACAGTTTCTATTATTGAATGTACTGTATTTAAACTTAAGTAAAACTAAGTACTTTTAAAATGAATTTAAAATTACATGTACAGTGCGCACTATGGCGGGGTTAATGGCATTTATGTTTTGTGTTATTTCATTTAAGGCTTTATTTTTGTCTGCATTTTACCCCAGAATTACCCGTTTTCTTAATTTAGCTGCACTGTGTCTGAAGGAACGGCGCTCCCCCCCACCGCTGCCACTTCTGTTTAAGAGGTTACGAGCAATAAATACAATCGGTGCAAAGTACCATGAGCTCTCATCCTAATGCACCGAGCTGACCCCAGGCAGATCAAATCAGGGGGAGGGGGCATGAGCACAGAAGAAGTGACAGTAATAGAGAGAGAGAGGGAGAGGGAGAGAGAGGCGACTGACCCATGTTGTGTTTGTTTTACAGCCCCAACAGGAAGATAACCAGCACGGCCTTTGGCAGGTACGTGACTCTGCTCTTTTCTTTTTTATTGTTGGTTTATCTGTAGCCGGCACACGGCAGGTCTGGGTCTGTCGATTATTAACGCCCTGCGTGGTGCTCATGCGCTGGACCCTGAGCCGGCATCTCCTCCTCTGGAGTCACAGCTGGTGGGTCGGAGTCTGAGTGGCCGCCGGGCCGCAGGCGGCGCTGTGGTGGCTCTGAGACAGAGGAGAGCTGGGTAAAATCCCCAGTGGTGCCGCGGGAGTTCCTGCGGAGACACCCACACACCACTGTAGGTCCGTGATTGGGGGGTGGAGCACCACAAATGAAATAATAATAATGATAATAATAATAATTCCTTCCTCATGGCTCTCCTCTCCCCCCCACAGGCAGCTCTTTCACAACAGTAACTTCAGCAGCAGTAATGGCAGCACTGAGGACCTGTTCCGTGACAGCATTGACTCCTGCGACAATGACATCACTGAGAAGGTAAGCGGGGGGGCGTGATGATGTCACACATAGGGGAAGGTTGTGAGAGATCTGATGCCAGATCCAGTCATTCTCAGTGTACAAAACTCCCGGTGGGTCCCTGTGGGTCTCTGTGCGTCTCTGTGCGTCCCTGTGGGTCTCGGTGGGTCTCTGTGGGTCTCTGTGCGTCTCTGTGTATCTCTGTGCGTGATGGCTCCTCTCTGTGTCTGTCTGTCTGTCTGTCAGTGTTTCTGATGGCTCATCTCTGTGTCCCTCAGGTGAGTTACCTAGAGAAGAAGGTGACAGAGCTGGAGAACGACAGCCTCATGAGCGGAGACCTGAAGTCCAAACTGAAGCAGGAGAACACACAGCTGGTCCACAGGTACCACGGCCTTTGCACTTGTGTGTTCAGTACCTGCAGGGGCGTCGAGGTGAGGGGACGGCAAGCCCCTCCTGCAACCGCACATGCAACGTAACGTGTGTGTGAGCGCGCAATGGATGTCTTTAATCTGCATGTGCTCCTTTATTACAATTTGTATTTTACTTGAGTGTTGAAGTGTGTGTGTATTTCACCTGCGTGTTGACGTGTGTGTTTGTGTGCGCAGGGTCCACGAGCTGGAGGAGCAGATGAAGGACCAGGAGGCGCGGGCCGAGCAGACACTGGAGGAGGAGCTGCGGCGCCACCGAGAAGCCTACAGCAAGATGGAGAGAGAGAAGAGCACGGAGATCGAGCTGCTCAGCAACAGGTACAGCACTGAACAGCACAACACAGCACAGCACTCTGCAAAGTGTAAAGTAAAGTGGGACTACAGAAATATTCACCACTAAACAACACAGCACAACACAGCACAGCACTCTGCAAAGTGTAAAGTAAAGTGGGACTACAGAAATATTCACCACTAAACAACACAGCACAACACAGCACAGCACTCTGCTCTAGGCTGCAGCGCGGTCACAGGGTCCCTGTGTCAGTCTCTGTCTCTGTCTCCCGTCAGGGTGCAGCAGCTGGAGGAGGAGAACGGCGAGATGACCGTCAACGTGTCCCGGTTAAAGTCACAGTCGGAGAAGCTGGACGAGGTGAGCTGTCCCCCCGCCCTGCCATCATACAGTTCACACATCCCCCAGCCTCGGTGCCCTGGCTGTGGGGGGTCTGCTCTGGGGTGACACGCCCCTGTGGACCCCGTCCCCCTTCCTTGCCTCAACCCTCTGAGGCTGTGGGGCTGCATGCACCACGGTGAGAAACAGGCCATTGCTCCTGTGAACCAGCACTGACGTGTCTCTGTCTCTCGCCGTGTGTGTGTGTGTGTGCATGTGTGTGTACGTGTGCGTGTGTGTGTGAGTGCAGGAGCGGCAGCGGATGACCGACAAGCTGGAGGACACCAGTCTGCGGCTGAAGGACGAGATGGACCTGTACCGCAAGATGATGGACAAGCTGAGACAGAACCGGCACGAGTTCCAGAAGGAGAGAGAGGCCATGCAGGAGGTCAGCACCCCCCCTTGTACTGTCTCTCTGTCTCGGTCTCTGTCTCTGTCTCCGTCTGCCTGTCTCTCTCTCTCTCTGTCTCTATATCTCTCTCTCTCTGTCTCTGTATCTCTCTCTCTCTCTCTCACTGTTTGTCTGCCTGTCTCTCCCTCTGCCTGAATAGAGCAGGTTGTGTGGAGTCTCTTGTTGTTGTCTGTGTGTGACCCCTCTGCCCGCTCTGCCCCGCAGCTGATCGAGGACCTGCGGAAGGAGCTGGAGCACCTGCAGCTGTTCAAGCTGGAGACGGAGCGGCCAGGCCGGGGAAGGAGCTCCTCGTCTAGCCTGTCCGAGTTCAACGCCAGGACCCGCGAGATGGAGCTCGAGCATGAGGTCAAGAGACTCAAACAGGTGGGGCAGCAGCGGCACACTCTCAGACACTCAGACACTCTCACACTGACACTGACACTGACACTCACACAGACACACACATGGACACAGGCACATACACTCACACCGACACAGACACTGACTGGGAGGTGTGGGCGTGTGCCGGGGGCTGGTGTGGTTGGCGCTGCACTGGCAGACCGGGAGGCCCACAGCACTGCCTTACCGCCCTGCTGCCCGCAGGCACACACCAGCCTGGCAGGACTGCCCTCCCGCCAGCAGCGCCCTGAGGAAAACGCACAACCCGTCGCCAAAACATCCAGTCAAGCAGCAGGAATTGGTGAAACGACAGCATCACGGCGGTCGCGATGCGAAGGCATGTCTGTGTCGTCAGCTGTGGAGAAAAGGGAGACGGAATCGCTTCGAAAAGCATCAGGAAAGAAACGGCTGACCCTCAGACTATCTCTTTTGAAGGTTTTTATTTCTCTAGGAGCAGTAAAGAATAAACTCCTGTGAAGAACTCTCTACCCACTGAAGGAAACCGGGCCGGGGGACAGACCCACAGTGGTGTGCAGTACGATGAACACGCAAACGCATACACGCACAATAGAGTCCGTTCTCACGCTTTGTAGATTGGTCATTGTGAGAAATGTACTTATATTTTTATTTAATTTTTGACCTGTTATCTGCCCTGGGCCAGAAGAGGGTGCTGGAGCTTACACCCCTTCTTTCTTTTTCTTTCTTTTTCTTTTTCTTTCTTTCTTTCTTTCTTTCTTTCTTTCTTTCTTTCTTTCTTACTTTCTTTCCCCGTGTTGCTCTTGTTGTATTTGCTCAGAAGTTAATTTCCCAGGACGTCCCCTCTGAGCTCCACCAGCTGCTCCACTCTGGGCTGCTGCTGCTGCCCAGTCTGCTGGTAAACCCTCTTTACTGTCAATCTGAACCCATTAAAATCACTAACAACAGCACAGCGCCCCCCAGCCCAGCGCCGCTGGCCAGCGCCCCCACCGGGAGGAGGTGGAGGCTGGAGACCCCTAACCGCATCTCATTCGTTTTAGAGTAGAGTCCCGTCCCTCTGCACAGCGGCTTCCTAAATAACACTTCATCTGTCTCTCCGGGGTGGGGGGCTGTCATTCTGTCATCTCTGCCCTCATACACACGCACACACCTGCACGCACAGCCCCCTTCCTGCTCTCTCACGGGCCCTTCGTGCAGCATCACCCCCCCCTCACCACCACCCTGTCCCATGCGTCCGTCCGTCTGTCCCGCCTTCCTCCTGTCACTGAAGGTTCTTCTCTCTCCCCCCTTAGGAGAACCAGAAGCTGCGAGACCAGAATGACGACCTAAATGGCCAGATCCTCAGCCTCAGTCTCTACGAGGCCAAGAACCTCTTCGCCACCCAGACCAAGGCCCAGTCTCTGGCTGCGGAGATCGACAACGCGTCCCGGGATGAGGTGAGTGCTCGGGGAGGCAGGCCGTGGTCACGCTGAGTGTGTGTGTGATATGTATTGTGTGACTGTTGTGTGTGATGTCTTGTGGAGTGTGTAATGTAATTTGATGTAATGTGGAGTGTGTGATGTCATGTGGACTGTGTGATGTCATGTGATATAATTTGGAATGTGTGATGTCATGTGGAGTGTGTGATATTATGTGGAGCGTGATGTCATGTAGAGTATCTGATGTCATGTGAGGTAATACATGTGTTCTGTGCTCCAGCTGATGGAGGCTCTGAAGGAACAGGAGGAGATTAATAACCGGCTGCGGCAGTACATGGACAAGATCATCCTGGCCATCCTGGACCACAACCCCTCCATCCTGGAGATCAAACAATGAGCGCTTCCCATCTGCCCCGCCCGGCTCAAAGCAGACCACGCTTCCTGCGGCCCAGGGGCCACTGAAAATCAAGCCCTTTTGTGTTTACAAGGAGTCCCGGTGCTTCACTGCACTCATCTGTGAATCACCAGAAGATGTGGATATCTCTCATGCACTTTTTCACATTTTCTATTTTGGTTCTAAGTGTTGTTAATTTTATTCTGTTTTACTTGTCGTTGCCACTGCTGTAGCGTAGCGTACATAGTCCGACAAACACACACAGGGAAAAGGCATTGTGTCTGGAAAAACGTTTTAAATACAGAGGGGATTCTTTTGCTGTTGTTGCTGTTCTTACACATATAAAAGGAGTGTGTGTGTGTTTGTATATAAACTACATCTGGGTATGTAGTTACGCTCCCCTGCAGGAATGTAGGAGAGATGCAGTAACACACAAAGAGGCCATGTCGCTGTGCGAGTGGATGGGGGGGGCCCTGTGGAGAGAGACAGCAGGTGTTAAAGAGACATGCAAGTGCGTCAGAGAGGCAAGGGGGAAGTGAGTGCTGAGGGCCGGTGTGTGACCGCTGTGCGGAGCTTCATTCTCCCCGGCCTCAGGCCCAGGCGGCTACCAGGTTGTGGGGGGATGGAGCGGCGCCAAGGGCAGCAGACTCCGATGGAGGGATAGGTGAGGGGAGGATGGACTGCCCCCCCATTGAGCACCAGGTGTGAGTGGGTGGAGGGAGGACAGGTTGGGCCATGTTGTGTTGAGGGAGGAGTCAGTTGTGCTGGGGGAGGAGAGGGAGCTGAGAGTGACAGGCAGAAGCCCTGGGTGTCTATGTTGAACTGTGAGACCCACACAATCCTGCACAACTGCCATACTTATAGAGCACGCACATGCAATAAGACACTCATACACACACACACACACACACCCATACAAGTACACACATACGCACACACAAACCATTGCCTGTACACTCACTCACACACACACTGGCGGCCGGGCCGGGCAGGTCTCATCTCGGGGGGGCTTCACTAAAGCACAGAGACCCCCAGCATCACAGCTAGTGTGAGAATCCAAATCTATGAGAAACTGTAGCTTCTGATTGTATAGCATTGTATTGTATTGTCTCGCATTGTGTTGCATTTTAGTGTCATGGCATCTCAAGATTCAGGAAGGCCTGCCGGGCCGCAGAGGCAGCGGTGGGCATTGTGGTGCCTGCAGACGCACCTTAAACTACTGAGAGAGGAAAATGAATGTTACACACCCAGCTGGGGTTCAGACACGTCTCTGCGGACGTTGTTCAGCCGACATGCAAACATGCAAAAACATGAATGTTCTGTTTGTAAAATCGGTTATTGTGAATGTAAAATTACAAAAAATAACATATTTATATACATATGTGTGTGTGTGTGTGTGTGTGTGTGTGTGTGTGTGTGTATATATGTGTGTGTGTGTATCTACAGAAATATACACATATATGTATACAGTATATAGTTACTCTGCCAGTGCTTGTCTGGGAAGATTGTGTTTTGTTTTGAAAGCGAAGCTATAGGATGCAGAAGTTGTTTATTTTTTCATACAGAGATACTAACGAAGGGGGAGGGATGCTGGGAAGGTGTAATTAGCTTGTTCTCACTGAGGCTGTGCCACTCAATGACTGTGCTTTGTGTGTTCAGTACTGTAAATCCATGACAGAGGCGAGTGAGAGAGAGAGAGAGAGAGAGAGAAAGGGTGGGGAGAAGAGAAGCAGAGAGAAAGAGGGGGAGTCTGTCTCCTGTTGTCTCTTAGATGGTTTGAACAGCCATACAGTGCAAACTGGAATAATAATAATAATAATAATAATAATAATAATAAATAATCCCAAACCTGAGATCAGAGCCATGCTGTCCTGTCAGATGACCCAGAAGCCAGGCAACGCTGCGCCCCAGTGTTTGGGGCTGATACGTGTTGTGACCCGGTGACACTGCCAGGAGAAATAACCTGCAGAAACGTGTCTGCCTGTGCCTGTGGGCTGTGAGTCACACATCCACACTCTCTCTCTCTCTCTATCTCTCTCGGCTGCCAGAGGAATCATCCTACTGTAACAATGTCAGGAGAAATAGTGACATTTGTATCAATAGTTTTCAGAAGAACAATGATGGCGAGAGCTGGGTGCGTTTATTGACCTATTGGGTGATACATACCCAACAAATATAATAATAATAATAATAATAATAATAATAATAATAATAATAATAATGATAATGATAATAATGATAATAATAATAAATGTTATTTGACACTGTAAAAGTCATGAATGTATCATGTTGCATTTCACAGCACCTGGTCCCGAGTGTTGAGTTTCCTGTAGGAACGCCAGTGTTAATACAAGAGAGACAGACTGTGTTGCTCTAGAAGTGTTTTTTTATTCTTTTTTAAAGGTGTTGTAATTAGGCAATGCTTCAAATAAACAAACACAGACTCATACACAACACACAGTCACTCACACACACACACGCAGTCTCACTCACTCACACACGGCCGCACATATTTACACACACACGCACACAGACAGACACACTCTCAATCACACACACTCAGTCTCCGTCACTCACACACACACAGAAATAACGAACTGCTGTCAGTATGTCGTTCACTGAGATTAGTTTTGCTGTCTCGCACAAACTGTGCTGCGGATTGTGCGCACGTTCTCTGTTTGTGCTCTTCGTGCCTTTCTGTCTCAGCTGTATCACCACGGTCTTTATCTCTCATGCGTTTATTTGCTTTGTGTTCTTCTACTCTTTGATTGTTTTTCTGCCGGCGATAACAGGAAAAAAAAGCTTTTATATATATATCCCTTTTACATTCTTGTCAGTGTCTAAACATTTTTCATAACTTGTAAATGGTGTACATAAAATAGTTACTATTTGTATTCATGTGCCACACATCACAGTTTTAAAAACAAAAGAGAAAAAGTCTTTTTTACAGTTTTTGGAGTACAAATAAAATGAAAATGTCTTAGATTCTGTGTGCTATAAAGAACCTACTGCACAATTTCCTTTGTTGTGGTTAATCAACTTAGAAGCAATATATGATTTGAAGGGATTGTTTTGTTTTGTTTTTTATTTGTTTGTTACATTAAGATGCATTGGATTTGCACTGACCACTCAACTAATTTGGAGTTGTTGGTTTATTTTTTGTTTGTTTTTTGGGGGGTGGGGGCTGTTAAGACAAACTTGTTCCTTTTATTCACATTGTTGGTTTCTGTGTCGGGGAGAGCAATGTAACTTTTCTCACGCTGGTCCAAGCAAGGCCCAGCACTGATGGACGGACTGATGGACTGCACAGTGGCCAGGCCTGGCTCTCTAGCTGTCCACAGCATGGGGCGTGACCCTCTGGGGGGTGACCCTCTTGGGGGCTCAGCTGGTTTGGTGAGGCAGAGACAGCCACACCAGATACCGGTGTACTGGGAATGACAACAGCCAAGCAACTGTTGTCCGCTCCCAACGGTGTCCGGTTGCGGCCTCTCGCTTCTGGGGACGTTTTCGAGGGCTGTTCGTCAAGACCCTGTTTTGCACAGTTCCTTTCAGACTGGGATGAGCAGCACCTCAAAGCTCTCCGATCCGATCCCGGAGCCGGGCCGCGAGGACAGTAATATTGCGTGCCTCAGAGCCCCCACATCACTTTGTTTTGTTACTTTGTAACCTAGCTGCTGATTTCCTGTCATGCTGTACCACTGAGCCGCAGCTCCTGTGTGTCCTGTGAGTTCTGTTCGATCACACGCCGGCTCTGCTAATGTGACTCCTGACGGATAGTTTCGATGTTGTATAAACTTAAAAAGCTGTAAATAAAAGTATTTGCTTTTGGCATGACTAAAGGAACTGACATGGCCGACTCTTCTTACACTGTTGTGTGCTTGTAGTGTGTGTGTGTGTGTGGATTCGCTCTTGTGTTTTGTCCACAGTTCCTTCAGGAGGCTTGTGAACTCTGCTGCCTTACAGGGTCCTAACTGTCCAACAAAAGACTTCCAGCGTGACACCCTGGCGTGTTACTGGTTATCACGTTCATCCCCTTGGACTGCAGGGTGGGAGCGTGACGCACCACAGGTACAGACACAGGTACAACCATTCCAGTCTGTCTCTGTCTCCTGAGCTGCTGCGTGCAGTGTCGTCTGTGTGTGTGTTGTGATTATTAGGCTGACCTACATTTCACAGGAATTAAAACATGACTTAAGGGACCAGGAGAAATCTAGTTCAGTTCTGCCTGTTTGAGGTGAGAATGATATTGGATAATCAAGATGAGTGCAGGGGTGCGCAGTTCAGCCTTGCGGAGGCTTTTCTAACCCATCCCACCTGCATCGGTGTCCCAGTGGATTTGTGATCCCCTGAGTGCGTTGATCGCGCAGCCGTGGCGGAGGACACTGCAGAGATCTAGGCCGCTGGGGGGGGGTTGGTGAGGAGGAGTGCTTATGTAAGCGAGACAGATTGGGAGTCCAAGCAGCTGGTGCTGTGCCAAGCAGGAAAGATACCCGGGACACCTCTGACGCCAGCCAAACCAGTCCAGCTCCCAGGGGACCTGAGCTGTCAAGACCCCGTGTCCCCTTCAGCACAGTGAGAAGCACAGTGGTGAGGAACCCTGCAGTTAATGGTGTTCACTGTTTCTAATGCGGGTGGCTGAGACACACAGAGACGGCGGCAGGGCGGCCTCTGCTGGCGAGCGGCAGGAGAGGACTGGAAAACAGGCAGAGCGCTGCCAGCAGGGAGCTGTTCTGCAGGGTCTGTCCTTTGCATTTGCACCTGAACTCTGTTGAGAAACACTGGCCAGTCCAACACTAAAGCCAATCAGAGGTCGGTGAAACCAGCCCTTTATGATTCAAATCAAGGGTCCCCAACCCAATCCTGGAGGGGCCCCTACCCGGCTGTTTTGTGTTGCAACTGAGCTCTCAGTTAATTAATTGAACCTTAATTGAAGTAACAATCTTCTTAGATTTGACTTTTTAAATTGTGTAATAAAAGAGTTGGTTCTTTAATAAGTTATTTATATAATTATACACTTAACTTACAACCCCTACTGTTTCAAATAATTAAAAGCCTCTGATTTGAGAACTTATTAGTTGAATTAAGGGTTCAAGTAAGTAACAGAGCTCCGTTGGAACAAAATCAGCAGGGATGGGGCTCCTCCAGGACCAGGTTAGGACACGGACGCTCACAGCGCAGTCGCTCCCACACGCATGCTCACACAGCCGGCGCACTGCGGCTCCGGCCCGCCGGGGGGCAGCACTGAGGACAGCGCGCTGAAAAATCACCCGGACCGGCGGGACATCCGAGCAGTCGAGCCGCGGCGGAGGTGGGTGTCCCGTCGCTTCCCGGATTAAATACAAACTTCCCGTTAAAGAAAGTATACATTTCTGTAATAATGAAGCATTATTGAACAGTGTGGCACAAGTGAAGGCTGGTGTCTTTCTGTCCCAGTTAATTAATATAATCACAATGCGGGCGTGTTTGGCAGTTTGGTAAACGACCCGCTCAAAGGCCGTTAAAATAATATTAAGAATAAATCTCCGCTTGTTTATGGTCTGCGTGGTTGTAAATGTTTAATTAATCGATTAAGCAATAACGGTCAAGTATTGAGTCCGGCGCAGTGTTTTAATTTGATTTCAGTGTTGTATAATATAAAGAGAGGTCACCAGGTCAAGTGGACGCTGTGGTGGGTTTGATGGCGCAGTCCGGTGACGCGCAGACTGATGCGCTTCTCTGCGCAGTTTGCGGGACAGACACGCATGTGAGTGACATGATTGAGTGCGTGGCGCTGTTGCAGCTGCAGATGCGCAGGCGGGGACCCCGGGGCTGTGTGTTGTGTGCTGATCATCCGGACACACTGCGGGTGTGTGTGTGTCTGTCTGTCTGTCTGTCTGTCCCATGTGCTCAGCCTGGGCTCGCTGTGTGTCCCATGCAGGCCTGGTCCTGAGGCTGAGCTGTCCGTGACGGAGCAGAGAGGCTGCCACGTCTGTAGTGGGAGTGTGGGCACAGGGGAGCAGGAATGGTGTTCCCCGACGATCACAGCGTGTCCATCGAAGAGGTCCAGCTGGACAGCCAGGACGAGCCTCCCGAGACCACGGGGGTCCGGCCCGCACCCCCGCAGGAGGAGGACTGGGACAAGGAGATCCAAGAATCCAGCCCTTACGGTTAGCATCCATCCCCCACCGTCTCCCCATGTCTCACTCCCGTCTCTGTGTCCCTCTTTCTGACGTGCAGTCCTCCCTGCAGACCCGGTGGATGTGGCAGTCGTGGACCCGGAGAGGCGCCCCCTGACCGCAGCGCCGGCCCCCTGTGAGCCGCTGTACATCCCTGCCGCCCACCACGCCCCTCCGGTGCCGTGGGTTCGACAGCGCGCCTACGTCACCAGAGACCAGTTCGTAGATGCCGAAGACTAAGGTGGTGTGAAGCCCTTTTTATATTTTTAGTTGTGTATATTTTATTTGCTGTGAGTCGCGTTGTCTTCAGGACGTGGATTTAAAGAAGTTTGGTTTGGTTTGGGACAGGGGACAGGGGACGGGGGACGGGGGACAGGGGGGGGGGGGGAGGCATTTAAGAGCCAGAGAGTTGAAGCTGTACTGGAACTGATTAGTTTTTTTTTTTTTTTTTCAAGTCCCAGAGGAAACAAATGTCCCGTTTTGTGGTCGTCTTAGTTTGATTCCTGCATTATTTTTTTGTTTTGTTATGGATTTGTGATGAATTCAGGTTTTGTAAGAGAGTAGAAAGATGTCAGTCTCGAAATTCTGCCTCTGGGCTCACTGGACTGACACCGCTGGACTGAGCTTTGCCATCACTCATGCCCAGGGCAAACCCCCCCACCCCCCCCCTGCTCACCTACACCCCGTTATTTCGTCTTTGTTTTTAATCTCTAAATAAATGCATTATTCCACTGAACCGCGTGTTGTCGTGTCTGAGCCTCGGCCCCGCGGTGACGTCCGAGCTGAGGAGGTGGCGTGGGTGAGGATGAGACAGGTTCTGAACCGGGCCTGTCTGTGGCGGTGCTTTGATAGATCAAGCAGCCGGCTCTGACCTGTAAAGAGCTCCACGATCTCGGTCCAGAACTGCACTGTCGGTGCCGTCCAGTGCCTCCCGGGGCGTCCGATTCACGTTCGTGTGGCCAGTCAAGTGGGTTCTTAGCTGGGGCCTGTGGACCTGTTTGTGCCGTGTGTGTCCACTAGGTGGCGGTGTGGGGCTGTAGCCAGGACTCCAGCAGCACCAAAGATCTGCGTCTCCTCCTTCGATACCCAAACTTACAAAAGTTTGTGTATGAATATATTTGTGGTTTTAGATCCATATTTGATAATTTAAGTATGTTGGGTTAAGGTACAGTGAACCTGGACACATTTCTCTCTGTCCTTCAGTCGGCAGAGATGCTCTCCAGGCCCGGCGGCGTTTTCTCGCGTCTCGGGGCCGAATGAGAGAGTCGCCCCCCCCACCTCTCCCTGGTGGAAAAACAACCCGTCTCCCATGGCACATGTTCAGGAGTTTCTAAAACCTAAAAACATTTGGCAACAAAACCATTTGTCAAATGTGTGTGTGTGTGTGTGTGTGTGTGTGTGTGTGTGTGTGGAAAAATCTGGGCTGCTGCTGTGTGGTGGGGGTGGGGGTGGGGGTGGGGGTGGGGGGGGCTCCTAGCAGGCTCTGCAGACGGGCTGAGCAGCTGACCAGTCCTCCAGTTTCCTCACCGTCTCTAACGCAATCCTCCGCTGGTGCAACGCTGGGCCGCACTCTCAGACACCTGAGTGGAGTAAAGGTCTTCTCTGTGGAAATTAAACCTTTGGGGAAGAGGGACTTGGAGTGGGGGGCGGGCGTGCCGGCGGTGAGCTCGGGTGTGGGAGAGGCGCACTGCAGTGGCACACATTCCACACCGGGCTGTCCTTGGGCCGCAGTGTGCACGTGTGTCCACCAGGGGGCGGACGCTTCCTCCTTCCCTCGGCCCTGAGGAGCCCCCCTGACACGAGAGCCGAGTGCGCCGGGCGGACGAGCCAGCTGACCGTACAGCAGCTCGAGCACGGGGAGTGGGGGGTACACGTGTGTAATTAATCAGAGGGGCTCCCACCACTTTTAAATACGAGTCCCAGCTTGAGTCTGCTTTGTTTGAGCCGTGTTGGATCTGTTGGATGCAATGCGCTATATGAATATCTGTCTTGCACTGTGGCGTATTGTGCTGTGGCCTGAGCTGAGCCCACCTGCCCCCCCCCCCATGCTCTGCAGTGTGGCCCCATATCCTGCGGCCTCTGTACCATTGCAGGGCGGGTCCAACACCTGTGTGTGTGTGTGTGTGTGTTTGTGTGTGGCCACCACACCCATGGCAGTGCGGGCGCTTGGCCCAATCCGCCTGTGAGCTGGAGAGGATCAAAGCCCCTCTGCGCTGCCCCGCCCTCTGTGCCGGTCAGGTGATGCCTCCGTGGGCACTGGTGCCAGTGCTGGCTGCGTGGTGAAGTTAAAGTCGCCCAGAGTGTGGCACTGTGCCTCCCGGGGTGGGGGGGGTTGACAGCCGATCAGGCGGTCGGTGGTGGAGGGGGTTAATTTAAACAGAGACGTGTTTTATTCATAGTAAGTACACACTGGCACGATGGCTAAAATCCACAACCGCAGCAGTGCGTGTGTGTGGTGTATGTGTGTTGTGTGAGCCTGCTCTGTCGTGTCCAGAGTGTCTCCGCCGGGCTTGGCAGCGAGTCCCCGGGCCCTCAGTCAGACTGTAAACAGATCCCCCTGTATGTGCTGATCCAGCTCCGGCCCCCCGGACCCCAGCGGGGCCGTCGTGGCTCTGCATGTCCCAGGAGCCAGAGCCGTCCGAGGGATCAGGTTCCCCCGTTTAAAAAAGAGAAACTCAAGCTCAGCTGCTCCTGTAAATCTGTGCGCTGGCGGCCATCCACCGAGAGCAGAGGTGTGAGCCGAGGAGGAGGAGGAGGAAGCTGTGTAGAGGAGAGGGGTCTGGCATTGTTGTCAGTGAAAGTCTTCTCTCTGTCTTTGTTCGTCTCTCTCTCTCTCTCTCATCTCGTTATTCTTTTCCTTCAGTTTTTCCCATTCTAGTCCCCTGTGTTTCTGCTTGAGAGGATAGTTTTCTCTGTGTGTGTGTGTAAGCTTCGTACCACGTGGTGCGGTGTGGGTCCAGGCGTGGCGTGTGCTCGCTGTACAAAAATGAATCGCACCAAACCTGCAGCTCAGCACCCCACAGTGTCCCCTGCACCCGTCTGTGCATCACCACAGGATTTCAAAGCCAGTGTCCAGTTTTTATTGTTTTCCCAGCGATCGTGGTGCTGGGACTGAAACGGGCCATTGTTGAGAGGAAGTAAAGAAACGCATGCATGAACTTTAACACATCTGAGCTCAGAGACGTGCTGCGGGGGAGACGTGCTGTGACTCTTCCTCCTCTGAATGTACTAATATTATTTTTATTTTTTGTTTTAATGTCTGTGGTGTGATGAACTGTCACCCATTTCTGAGCCTGCAAGCCCGTCCTCGTGGCGGGGCGCTGCGCTCCGTGACCGTGCTCGGAGAACACCCAGCCAATGGGAGTGGGGCTCTGCTGTTGCCGAGCGATTCCCCGTCCTGCCCGCTTCTCTCTGCTCCAGACCTGCGCAGCGCTGTGCCAAGAAATGTGCGCAATGCGTGGGGCACCGTTGGCCGCCGCAGACCTCCGCATTCCTGCCCCTGGAGGCAGCACCGGCGCGGCTTCCCCTCTCGGCCGGTCGCCCCCCCTGCTTTTGGGCAGAGCTGTTCGGACCTGCGTGTCGCATGGCAGGCCGTGGCTGCTGTTTTGGTCGGGTCTGGAGGGCTGTGCTGGCCATGGTCCGTTACTAGGGCATTGTTGACACGTCTTGTTTGTTTAACTTTAAAACAACTCTTCTAAGGTATAAGATGTATGGCTGTTTTGGCTCCCCCCCCCCCCCCCCACACACACACACACACACACACACAATTGCACACTCTGTCTGTTCCTCCTCCTCTCTCTGTCCATCTGCCTTTTCCTCTCTCTCCACTCCTTCTCCCTGGTTCACTTCTTCTCACATTACATACATGTATGGAAAATAAATACATTTTATAAAGCATTGTGATTTATTATTTTATTAAAGTATAGGAAAAAAGTGACAATATATTTTTTTTATATATATATGGAGAGAAAGAATAGAGATAGTAATCTTAATATACATAAAAACAAACACACACAGTAAATTGTTTATCAAATGCAGAAATAACAAGAACATACATCAGAAACGATTATTTTCAATTGCTTGTGCTCGTGAGCAGAGTGTCACTGTGCCCCTCAGGCTGTGGCAGGTGGTGACATATTGGGCAGCCAGGGGGGCTGCGTGTCCCTCCCCCAGGAAGACCGACCGTTTTTCTTCCTAATCCATTTCATCAAAGATTGGGTCGGCATTTATTTATAATTTTATTAATTAAATAATTTTATTTGATTAAGTAATATGTCTCTGTCCCTCTCTCTCTCTCAGGGAGAAGGTATTTTACCTATAACTCAATTGAGTTTTAAAATCTGTGATTGTTGTTTAATGGAGTTTAGTTTTGTCTCCCTGGTTGTATTGCTTATTGTATTTGTCTTTTGTTTTGGGCAATTATTTTAAAGTCAATTAATAAAGATCTGTACTTTATTTATTTTTTTAGGGAGAATGAAATGGAAGTAAAATACCCATACTTCCTTTTTTGTGTTGAGGGGGGATTTGATTGTGGTTGGCCCACTGAGGCGTTTGAAAGCCACTTGGAGATCTGAGCAGCAGGAGGTTGGGGTATTTACTGTCCAGCTTCTCTTAATTCCAGAGGTATTTTATTTTATATAACACCCCCCACCCCTGTCCCACTCCTACTGCTCTTGTGTATTCTGGCAGCACACTGGCCAAGTTAGGGAACAAGAGGATCTCAGGACCAGATGAGAAATATTCCAGCCGCTGTGTGAATCTGGGGTACTATAGTGCCCCGCAGTCCAGCTCCCCTCTCTGTCCCCCTCAGCCCTATCCTCACTCACTCACGGGTCCTCGTCCCATGTCTTATAGTTGTTATTTATTTTTAAGTGGATAGAAGAGTTCAATACCGGACAGACGGCTGCACTGATCTCCCCCGGGGGGGCGAAGCTGCAGACGGACCCGGACTTTGACAGAACGGGCCTCTTGTGTTTCTCTGGCCCGCTGCCCAAACTACGGCTTGGGGGGACAGGGCTGCATTGATGTGGTCGAGTCATTAAAAGCTGACTTTCTCCTCGGTGTCGTGAAGCCGGCCTTCTGATTGAAAAAAAAAAAAAAAATGTCACGTGGTGCCACGGCTCGTTGTGAAAACATTTCTCTACGGAGACGAGAAGAAATGAGTTCAGGGTGCCAGTGCAGGCCAGCGCTGACCCAGATTCCCTTCCCTGTGTTCTACGCCATTATCAGAGCCGTAATCAACACAAGAAGAAAGATAAATGAACTAATATTGGCACGTCGGTGGGGTTATGGGTGTGCTGTGTCTGCCAACAAATGACAGGGGGTCTTGTGGAGGGTCAGAGCAATTAATAGCAGCTTGGTGTCACCCTCATGTTGCCTCTCCTGAACAGGGTGCTCCAGCGGACCATCTCAAGCACTGTGGAGGAGCCCTCCACAGAACTGAGCACGGTCACCAGCACAGGTGTTTTATATGAGTATAAATAGCTGTGTTTGTGTCTCTGAAGCCCAGCGCCGGTGCTTCTCATTGTTTGCTGACGGCTTGGCTTGTCAGGATCGTGTGAACTCTTCACTCGGCCTGTTGACTCTCGAGCACTGGGGCGATTGTCATGTCGTTTCAAAACCATCTGACCGCCGTGTGCTCGCGCGGCTATTTTGGGAAACTGGCAGAACCGTCTGCTGCCTAGTGTCCCCCGGGGAACGAGCCGGGCCGGCAGGACCCCCGGGTGTGTGTGTCTGTCTGTCTGTGTCTGTCCGCGGGGCCCCGGGATTGGTGGGCACGCAGGGCGGCCAGAGGGGGGAGGTGCAGCTCTTGCTAAATGTGCGCCCTTTTGCACCGTCCTCTGGCGGTCTGTGCCCCCCCTGCTGCCCTGTCAGCAATGATGTAACGCAGTGACGCAATGTATGACCTGCGGCCCGCTTTCACCAGAGCTCTCACTGCAACACAGGGCTGCTTTTAATTTCTTCTCATTGATCTGTTTTGTTGGAAATGCACACACATACCACTCACTATACACACACCCTACACACACACTGCTGTACACTATACACACACTGAACACTATACACACACTGCTGTGCACTACACACGGTGCACACACACTATATACACACACTACCCACACACTATACACACTCACACACTGCTGTGACAACGAACACTGCCTTCATTCTGCGTACTCTGTTGTCGCAGATTGTGCCATGTGCCTTGACCAGCGCCACGCCTCTGTGCTGTATCAACAGTGCCCCGTGTGGGCAGACAACCTCAGTGCTGCTGGGGGCACTGGCTGTTTTTTCTATTTGTCTCTGGGAGATGGAGTTGTTGAGAATCTCTCCATCTCTCCCTCTCTCCTTCTATCTCACTCTGTCTTTGCAGTTTTGCTGTGGGGGTGATGTTGCAGAGCCCGTAAACCAGTGCAGTGACCACCCCCCCACACACAGCTGGCTCGTTCGGTCCCCAGTCAGGAGACTAGATGTGAGCAGTGAAAAACAAACCAAATGTCAAACTGGGTGTCTAGGCACGGAGGACAGACTGCGACCGTAGATGGGGAGAGAGAGGGTCACTAGACCAGAGGGGAGAGACACAAGTGTGTGTCTGTGTGTGGAGTGTTGGGAGTCTGTAAGTGTGTGAGGTGTGTGTGTGCGATTGTGTGTACAGTCAGACTAATATGTAACTTAATAAAATATACACTATTAATTTTGTTTGACTTTGCACAATGTGAGTGTTGTAATGCGTTCCCCGTGTCCACTGTGAACCCTCCTGCACTGCTGTAGATACATCCAGCTCTTATACCCCTATTTCTACACGTATACAATACACACATACACCCCTGTCTCCCTATATATATACACACACCGATCAGCCATAACATTATGACCACTGACAGGTGAAGTGAATAACACTGATAATCTCGTTATCATGGCACCTGTCAGTGGGTGGGATATATTAGGCAGCAAGTGAACATTTTGTCCTCAAAGTTGATGTGTTAGAAGCTGGAAAAATGGGCAAGCGTAAGGATCTGAGCGACTTTGACAAGGACAACATTGTGATGGCTAGACGACTGGGTCAGAGCATCTCCAAAACTGCAGCTCTTGTGGGGTGTTCCCGGTCTGCAGTGCTCAGTACCTATCAAAAGTGGTCCAAGGAAGGAAAAGCGGTGAACCGGCGACAGGGTCATGGGCGGCCAAGCCTCACTGATGCACATGGGGAGCGAAGGCCGGCCCGTGTGGTCCGATCCAACAGACGAGCTACTGTAGTTCAAACTGCTGAAAAAGGTAATGCTGGTTCTGATAGAAAGGTGTCAGAACACACAGTGCACTGCAGTTTGTTGCGTATGGGGCTGCGTAGCCGCAGACCAGTCAGGGTGCCCATGCTGACCCCTGTCCACTGCCGAAAGCGCCTACAATGGGCACGTGAGCATCAGAACTGGACCACGGAGCAATGGAAGAAGGTGGCCTGGTCTGATGAATCACGAGTTCAGGGTGTTGACTTGGCCTCTAAATTCCCCAGATCTCAATCCAATCGAGCACCTGTGGGATGTGCCGATCCATGGAGGCCCCACCTCGCAACTTACAGGACTTGAAGGATCTGCTGCTAACGTCTTGGTGCCAGATACCACAGCACACCTTCAGAGGTCTAGTGGAGTCCATGCCTCGACAGGTCAGGGCTGTTTTGGCGGCAAAAGGGGGACCTACACAATATTAGGCAGGTGGTCATAATGTTATGGCTGATCGATGTATAATATACGCACACACACACACACCCACACACACTATATAAATATACCTGTGTCAGCCAGTGAGGGGGGTGGGGTTGTACTGTAGTGCTGTGTAGCATCTGTGGACAACCATTGCGCTGTGATGAACTGCACATTTCTATGGGGCTCAGTGTGGATTAGTACTGTGGAGTTGGGGGGGATGGGAGTGTCCCTGCGACTTCTTCGGACAGTAGCTGTTCTCCAAGGCACGCTCTCTGCCCTGCCAGGTCTACCACCGTCCTGCCCGGCTAATCTGCAGAGCCTCCGGACCAGGATGGAAAGGGAACATAAATATTTTTTATTATTACAGTTTTTGGATAGTGAGTAATTTCTTGGGGGGGGGGGGCGAGGGGATTATTAGGATAAGTGTTCCAGTGAATAACCACCATGACTCCTGGACGCGATGAGTAAGAGTTGTGTAGAAATAATTTCCCTGCGAAAGGTTAAATGATGCGTCAGTCTCTGCCTCGTTCCCGTGTACCTCCCAGGGCGGGGGGGCGCCGAGTGAGTAACTCCGCAAAAATGCCTGTGAATCTCCGTATTGGCCGAGGCTGCCGGATCTTTTTATTTTTTTCCTTTCCTTTGCTCAGTTTGTCAGACGGTTTTACTCCACCAGTGAAACAATCACAAAAAATTTAAAAATTAACCGTTCGCAGCTCAGGGTCCTGTGCGTGCGTGTGTTATCTAGTGGCCCTGGGAAGCCCGTGGGTTTTCACAAGGGGGGGTGAATTATAGATTGAATTACAGAGTCTTGCGAGTCACAGTCTGTGCTCGACGGAGTGGCTCTTAATACAGGCAAACTGGACTGGTTTATTTCCTCTCTTGTTTTATTCATTATAAGCCAGCAGTGGGACATTTGGGTTACCTGAAGCCTCCCCCACTTTGGTTCATTAGTAACAGTTATTAGTGACACAGGAGCTCTGGCCTGTGCCCAATATGTAGTGCCTTTCAAGACAACTATCTATCCCAAAGAGCTTTACAACAAAGCCACCCTGTAGCTCACCGTTCTTGTATTTTTCAGAAAACAAAAATCAAATGGCAGAACCCCCGATCCAAGATTGTCTGTGATTTCGGGCGTTGGTCACCTTGGTGCCTCTCAGTCACTCTGCCTGCTTTTCAGTTTGCCAGCATTCACACCTGGAATTGTTTTTATTCATGTTGGGGTTTCCCAGGAATAATAAGGCTAATTAAATTAATTGAATTGAATAAGTTTAATAACACAACTCTTTTTCTTAAATACGTTTTCAGGAATGGCCTATTAAATGTACCTAGACTGCGTATTGTTATTTTTCCCAGGTGTAAAATTCCCAGTTCTCCCATTCCAGGTGCCCGGTTGTGCCGCAGATGTGCGGGACTGCGGCCCCCCAGGTTTACCCAGGTGTGGCGGCAGGGTGAACGGTGCCCCTGAGAGCCATGCTGGTGTGGCTCTTCAGAACATAGCGCTCCAGAGCTCAAGAGTGACGAGTTAACCGCCAGGTCTGGAGCGCTGCCGTAACCACATGCATCCCTAAACACAGGGCTTTATAGTTGCCGTTCCCGTCCGGCGGGTTTGGTGCGAGTTTGGCGAGGTGTTCGTAGTCAAATATTCCACCCTGCCTTTGTTGGCACCGTCCCACAAACAGGAGCAGCTCTGACTGACATAAAAACTTCACCTCTGGATGCAGGGTCACAAAATAAAGAGCCCAGTGCTGGCAGGTCCGCTTCAGCACCGGCCAGGCATTGCTGGATGGGTTGGTCAGTGCGGGGAGGGACCCAAGCTCAGACACTGATGACTACTGATGACTACGCACTTTCACCAAAATGGGCAGCTTGCTTCACCACCTCTATGGTGGCCCTGCTGTTGCGTATGGATGGGTGGTGCTGTTGTGTATTGATGAATGGATTTATTTTCTGGGTGACCTGATTGAATCTGTCTCTCTCTCGCTCTCTCTCTCTCATAGTCTCCGCGCCCCCCAGCACTGTTCCCCACCCCGTTCTGACTGTTGCAGATGCAGAAACTGAAATAGATAAATTCAACCTTTTTCCCTCTCTCTGTGCTATTCATTCTCCTGGACACACCCTCTGCAGTGCTGAGTCAGCGGCGCTCCCCCCCTGCCCACACACGGCGCTGTCAAAGTCTCCCTACGGGACCACCCACCGCGATGGGCCACTCTCTGGGCCCAGCTTCACACTGCCTCCCTGGCTCACCACCTGACAGGCAGCCTGGTGTAGTAGTAGTACACTCACAAGGTGTCGGAGGTTTTCATCCAGAGCCTCTTTGTGCACTACAGACACAGACACACACACACACACACAAAGATATAGACACCTACATATTTGCACATGTGTCTCTGGGGGACAGTTCCACTCACAGCATTCCCCTGTGCCATGTGTGTGCCCTGTCATGAGCTGAACATGGGGGATGTTTCCCATGTGCCATAAGTGCCCCACATACACCTCTACACAACCTGTATTAATTTGTTTGTGTGTTCATCTTTGCAATATGTGAATCGGGGGCTTTGCAGAGGCACAAAGCGCACGTGCGGGCGTTGGGGGGGAGCTGCTGGCAGCGGCGCAGGGGAAGCACAGCCGGGGAGTGTCGAGATGTTTGGAAATCCTCGGCAATCCCGTCTGACTCATGAATAATGTCGACTCCAGGGCGTTCCCCTGGCCAGCTGTCCGACCCCTCTGGCTGTGAGTCAGCAGACAGGGCCGGGAGGGGGGGGGGGTTAGCCTTGGTCTGGTGGACAGGCTAAGAGGTCTTGGATTCCGGTGGCCGAGCTCTGGCGATCAGTCGCGCCTTGGGAGAAGGAGTGGGAATGGAGGGTTTTGAGGCACCAAGAGGTGCATAGAGGGCAGGAGGGTGTCTAGTCTCATGGAGAGGAAGACGGTCTGAGAAAAGGTTGACTGTCATTATCACCATGATATTAAAACAATAGAAACACACAGAATGGAAAACCAATCCTAGTGAGGTGAACCGTGACACACTGTGGAAACCTTAGAAGAGCCTATAATGATAACTACAAGTGCCTTAGTGATGTCATCAGTCAGCACCAGTCAGCCAAATCCAACACTTTTATTATTTTTATTTCTTGGCAGACGCCCTTATCCACTTACTCCCCAGGACTGGAGTCTGACCCTTTAATCTATTTATCTATTGGGTTAATTGGTTAATTGGTTGGGACAGGTTATGGCCTGCGACCATACAGACAAGCACACAAAGACACACATACACAGATACACAAACTCGCACACACACAAACTCACACACACACGCACGTTGTTAAGAAGCCCATCCTAATTAACCATTTTCCACTGTGTGCAGCTCATTCTGTTGCAGCTGTCCAGTTGTTAGAGAGAGTAGTCGGACTGTGTTTGGCTATGCAGTAAATCTCAAAATAAGGAGTTAATCAAAAACATTTTTTTTGTTGTGTAAGTTCTGTGTTTGGCCCAGTTCCAACACCCCTGGGCTGTTGTGCATGTGATACGAGTGGTGTCATTAACTCCACAAAACTCATGATAAAAAGCTGACAGGAATTTCTGCGGCGTTTCCATACCGACATGCATCGCGAGAGTGCGGCCTTTTGCTGAGTCATAAAAACGTTGTCCTTTTTATGTCAACATTCTGATGTAGCTCTCCAAAAGACCATCATGAGTAATAAAGACCATGCCAGTCATGTGGCAATGATGGACGAGCGTCGGAGCGCCAGCATTCGCAGCGCCTTTGCTCAGACATTTCTCTCTGATTTATTCTACAGCCCACCCCTGGGACCCTGTAATTAAACTCACACAAACCACCCTGCCTTAAGTTTCAACTGCACTTCACCTTCTTAAGAATTCTGTCCAGAATGATTGTGTAATCTGTCTGTTTGAGTGTGTTGCAATTGTGCATGGTGTGCGTGCGTGTGTGTGTGCATGTGCATGCCACTGTGTGTGCCACTGTGTAAGTGTGTGTGTGTGTGTGTGTGTGTGCATGCCACTGTGTAAGTGTGTGTGTGTGTGTGCGTGCCACTGTGTGCCACTGTGCATGTGAGTGTCACTATGTGTGCCACTGTGTAAGTGTGTGTGTGCGTGCCATTGTGTGCCACTGTAAGTGTGTGCCACTGTGCATGTGAGTGTCACTATGTGTGCCGCTGTGTAAGTGTGTCATGTAGGAAGCAGTGGTGTTTTTAATTCTCAACACTTTCTTCGTGCTGATCGATACAGGGACAGGTTGTGGCAGCAGCCAGATGGGGCCTCTGGGGGGAAAATGACAGAGATACTGAGAGCTGCTCAGGGTCCAGAGAGCTGAGGCCAGGAGCGCCACTGACCCGGTCATCTGATGGTCATCTGGTCAGCAATGAACAAGCGCTTCACAGTGTGTTGGGACAAGTCACAAGTGTTCAACTGCAGCTGGTTCATAACACAAATCCTGAGAGGAAGTTAGAGCATCAGGGTGCCTAGTTCAACCTCCCGTATCAGTGTGTTTTTGTGCGTCAGTGTATGTACAGTTAGGTCCTTCAATATTTGGACAGTGACACAATTGTCATCATTTTGGCTCTGTACGCCACCACAATGGATTTGAAAGGAAACAATCAAGATGTGCTTTAAGTGGAGACTTTCATCTTTAATTTGAGGGTAGTTACATCCAAATCGGGTTAACGGTGTAGAAATTACACACATGTTTTGATGTGGTCCCCCCAATTTTAGGGGCTCAAAACTATTTGGACAAACGAACATAATCATGACTTAAATTGTGAATTTCAATACTTGGTTGCAGATCCTTGGCAGTCAATGACTGCCTGAAGTCTGGAACCCATAGACATCACCAGATGCTGGGTTTCTTCTCTGGTGATGCTCTGCCAGGCCTGTACTGCAGCTGTCTTTAATTCCTGCTTGTTCTTGGGGCATTTCAAAACAAACCAATCAGAGAGATAGCAAAAACATTAGGTGTGACCAAATCAACTATCTGGTACCTTCTTAAAAAGAAAGAACGCACTGTGGAGCTCAGGAACACCAAAAGGCCCGGAAGACCATGGAAAACAACTGTGGTGGATGACAGAAGAATTCTTTCCCTGGTGAAGAAAAACCCATTCACAGCAGTTGGCCAGATCAAGATCAAGTCAACAATCAAGAGAAGACTTCACCAGAATAAATACAGAGGGTTTACCACAAGAAATGAACAGGGAACAAGAAACAGGAAGACCAGATTAGAGTTTGCCAAAAAACATCTGAAGAACCATGTACAGTTCTGGAACAAGATCCCATGGACAGATGAGACAAATTGTACCAGAATGATGGGAAGAGAAGAGTGTGGAGAAGGGAAGGGAAGTGTTTAGGTCTATATTATCTGCTCACATTCAGCCAAATGCTTCAAAACTCATTGGACGGCGCTTCACAGTGCAGATGGACAATGACCCAAAGCATACGTTGAAAGCAACCAGAGTTTTTTAAGGCAAAGAAGTGGAATGTGGTCAGTCACCTGACCTGAATCCAGCTGAGCGTGCATTTCACTTGCTGAAGGCAAAACGCCCCAAGAACAAGCAGGAACTAAAGACAGCTGCAGTGCAGGCCTGGCAGAGCATCACCAGGGAAGAAACCCAGCATCTGGTGATGTCTATGGGCTCCAGACTTCAGGCAGTCATTGACTGCAAAGGATTTGCCACCAAGTATTGAAACTCACAATTTAATTCATGATTATGTTTATACTTTTGAGACCCTAAAATGGGGGGGACCACATATAAAAATGTGTGTAATTTCTACACCATTCACCCAATTTGGATGTAACTACCCTCAAATTAAAGATGAAAGTCTACACTTAAAGCACATCTTGATTGTTTCTACATTTTGATTCAAATCCATTGTGGTGGCATACAGAGCCAATTGACAATTGTGTCACTGTCCAAATATTTATGGACCTAACTGTATGTGTTGTGTATGTATACACTCACCTAAAGGATTATTAGGAACACCTGTTCAGTTTCTCATTAATGCAATTATGTAACCAACCAATCACATGGCAGTTGCTTCAATGCATTTAGGGGTGTGGTCCTGGTCAAGACAATCTCCTGAACTCCAAACTGAATGTCTGAATGGGAAAGAAAGGTGATTTAAGCAATTTTGAGCGTGGCATGGTTGTTGGTGCCAGACGGGCCGGTCTGAGTATTTCACAATCTGCTCAGTTACTGGGATTTTCACGCACAACCATTTCTAGGGTTTACAAAGAATGGTGTGAAAAGGGAAAAACATCCAGTATGCGGCAGTCCTGTGGGCGAAAATGCCTTGTTGATGCTAGAGGTCAGAGGAGAAT
Source organism: Amia ocellicauda (assembly GCF_036373705.1). NCBI lineage: Eukaryota > Metazoa > Chordata > Actinopteri > Amiiformes > Amiidae > Amia > Amia ocellicauda. Next base: position 19,971,877 of record NC_089854.1, on the reverse strand, counting down.
GGGCCGACTGATTCAAGCTGATAGAAGAGCAAGTTTGACTGAAATAACCACTCGTTACAACCGAGGTATGCAGCAAAGCATTTGTGAAGCCACAACACGTACAACCTTGAGGCGGATGGGCTACAACAGCAGAAGACCCCACCGGGTACCACTCATCTCCACTACAAATAGGAAAAAGAGGCTACAATTTGCACAAGCTCACCAAAATTGGACAGTTGAAGACTGGAAAAATGTTGCCTGGTCTGATGAGTCTCGATTTCTGTTGAGACATTCAGATGGTAGAGTCAGAATGAGAACATGGATCCATCATGCCTTGTTACCACTGTGCAGGCTGGTGGTGGTGGTGTAATGGTGTGGGGGATGTTTTCTTGGCACACTTTAGGCCCCTTAGTGCCAATTGGGCATCGTTTAAATGCCACGGCCTACCTGAGCATTGTTTCTGACCATGTCCATCCCTTTATGACCACCATGTACCCATCCTCTGATGGCTACTTCCAGCAGGATAATGCACCATGTCACAAAGGTCGAATCATTTCAAATTGGTTTCTTGAACATGACAATGAGTTCACTGTACTAAACTGGCCCCCACAGTCACCAGATCTCAACCCAATAGAGCATCTTTGGGATGTGGTGGAACGGGAGCTTCGTGCCCTGGATGTGCATCCCACAAATCTCCATCAACTGCAAGATGCTATCCTATCAATATGGGCCAACATTTCTAAAGAATGCTTTCAGCACCTTGTTGAATCAATGCCACGTAGAATTAAGGCAGTTCTGAAGGCGAAAGGGGGTCAAACACAGTATTAGTATGGTGTTCCTAATAATCCTTTAGGTGAGTGTATATATGTGTGTGTCTGTCTGTCTGTGTGAGTGACACATGCTGAGAATGCCTGGCTAAATCCGGCCCAGTTCATCAGAAACATGCCCCCAGCCCCCTGGACGGCCCGCAGGATGTATTAAGTTATGGTGGAGTAAGCGACCCAGCGTGTCACACTGAAATATCTCCCTCAGGCCAAGAAACACGCGTGACCTACATACCCTACAGCTGTGAGAGGAGAGCAGACCCCCACCACGCTGGAGTGTGAGCCACTCTGTAGGCAGTCAATCCAGGCAGTACAGAACCCAGAGCACCTCAGACCCCCAGCTCTCCTTTAGCATTCTTTAAATTCACCCCCGTAAGGCAGGATGGGGAGGAGCTTCAGGCAGCAGCGGTGCTCAGGAGACGCACCAGAGAGGACAGGACTGTTTTTAGGTCACTGAGACTTGCAAATCTCCTTATTGAATTGTTCTGATATTTTGAATTCATGAAGTACATACATACATTCATGCATACATAAATACAGAAACACATGCAAACACAGACCGAGAAAGGGACAGGCCTGGGTTCTGTGTGTGATGTCAATGCTAAGCAGGGAACTGGGCCCAAAATGCGTCTCAAACCCGTGTTTATCTTCACACAGCAGAAAGTACATTGTGTTTTGTGTGTGTGGTGTGGTGTGATGGTGGGGGGTGGGGGGTATTTAAGGTCGAGTCGCATCTTGGCTGCATTATAATTCGATGCAGTCTGCGTTCCGCATTGCCAAAAACTAATCAACACCTTCACAGCCCGAGAGCGCCACTGGAGTCAGCATGTTCCCCCTGACCGGGGCAGGGTCCCTCTGACGGGCAGCTTCGACTGGAGGTTTTCGGACCCCAGCCGTCCCATCAGAAAACACACTGCACATATGTATAGAGACATGCTGCGTCATACATCAGGGCTGGGTTCGGTTTTGGTGCACTGAGTTTACTGGCTCATGCTTTTCTGTTTGTTTGTTTGTCTTGGCTATGGTTTGAATATATCATGCATTTGAGCTGGATTGTGTTTCAGTTTGTGTTCAGACGCACATGATTGTGAAGTATACCCTGCAGTGCTTCTTTTCAATGTCGTTTTTGTTTTGTTTTGTGGTTTTATATTATTTCTGTTTCGCTGCCAAAAACGCACAACTTAAAACATATTCATCACATTAACATTCACACTGTATGGATTATCTCTACCAGCAACTAAACCGGTGCTCAGTGGTTGCCAGTGGCCCCCTGCCCTCAGAACCGCATGTGAGGAAAGCAGTGCATCGATGCTCTTCCTCCTCTTCCTCCCGGGTGCGCTGTAGTTGAGTGCCAGGTCACAGTTTTCTTGATGGCAAAATGATGGGAGGGCAGTGCGTCTGTGTGTGAGTGCAGAGGGAGGTGGTAAACACATATAAATGAAAGTTTTGTGGAGTTATACAGGCTCGATTGCAGCAGGATTCATGACACAGTGTGATTACAGACAGGAGATCGGAGAGGAAAGCCTGTCCGATAACGGAGAAGCTCAGGCTGGGGTTTCTGAGAATCACAGCCCATCAAGTTCCCCAAGGGTCCAGTTTCAGTGTGGGGGGGGGTGGATTGAGTGGCGGACGAAACGTCACACTTCACCATACATGGAAACAGGAACATGTGGGGGGTGGGTTCGGGGGTGATCATTTTTAAATTTTAAAGTTTCAAAATCTCCCTCCAGTTTTCTGTTTCGGACTGATGGGATTTCAGCTGCATATATGGTGAATAAAAATAGAAACCACGAGACCAGCATTTAAATATAAATGACACCATCAGATTTCGTGAAGTATAAATATTTTCATTTTATTTTTTCACCAAATAAGGCCTTTTCTTTTATTGTTTTAAGAGGAACGGGGAATAAAACCAATTTATAACATTCAGAGTCTTTCAGCTGCCGCTCTCTTGCAGAACCTCTTAATTGGAAACTGTTACTTGGCTGATTGGCATATCGATCTGTAATCTGTCCTGATTGGTTTCATTCGGCAAATTTCGATCAGTAATCTATGTTCATTTATCAGTGCCGTGTTCTTCAGGGATTGTTGAGACTCTGCTTTGGCACCAGGGAATGAAACTCAGGAGTCCAGCTAACTGGAGAGAGTTGTTGTTTATCAGACATCTTTATCTAAGGCAATATGTTTTATCAAACTCACATGCAATTCACTACTTATATTTTGTATTCAAATTTAAATTTTCAAGGCAGGTATAAGAACTCCAGCCCCCGGCAAAAGTGTATTTTAAGCAGTGCCGTGTCTGTAACTCATGCCCTCAGAATCCCCCCCCGTACCTTTAATGAGAGTCACAGTTGACTATAATTATCAAGCCCCCCTCCCCCTCGGAAACACTTTAAAGTCTAAACGAGTTGCTGAAGAGCCTTGAACCCACAGCCGAGTGTGAAAACAAGTGTCTTCATTTGAGTGTGAGTGTGTGTCTCCATTGCTCCACGTCCACGGCGATGGTCAGGAGCACGCCAGGGAGCAGCTGGCAGGCGCTGCTGTGTGCGGTTTCAGCGGTTGACGGTTGCCTCATCAGGTGAAGTGTTAGTGTAAATCAGGTCAGAAATTGCCAGGGTCACGTGACCTTGGAGCTGTGAGCGAGAGAAGCAGGCGTCTGTCTCTCTCTCTCTCCCCATTCTCTCTCTCTCTCCTAATGCGCTGAATCATACTCAATCTCAATCATACTGGCTTGTGTCCCAGGCCTTCTCTGTGTTCGTCGGCCCGGGCCAAACTCCGCTCAGCCCTGGCTCTTCCTGGGAACCCCCTCACTGGGTAACTCAGGCCTGGCTCTTGCCGGGAACCCCCTCTGGGAGCGTTTGCCCTGGCGGAGGAATTTCTTTTGTTTTTTTTCCACTCTAGATAAATAGAGAACAAATGGAGGGGGTCTCCCGTGCCGCTGATTTACATGGATTTGATTCACCGAGTGTAGTGTAGCGAGCCACTCGCTGTGTGTGTGTCTGTGTTGATGTACATGAGTAAGTATTGAAAGAGTTCTGTAATTGTATTTTCAGTGAGTTTGCATAATTCATATTCAAATGTAAAACCTGAACGTTCTCACCATTCCAGCCCTGCAGGGGAAAGGAAGTGTGGGAAATACATGATGTAACACAAGTCAGTGCCCTGTGAGGCCTATTGGACCCCCCCCGCAGAATCTGGCACCAGGGCTCCATCACTGGGACGGGCACAGGCAGACGGGCACCGGGCACATGCCTGAGCGTCATGTGGAGGAGGCGAGGCCAGACTGGCTGGGAGTGGCCACTGCGGCAGCTCCCTCTCTCCCTCCCTCCACCCCTGCGCTTCGAATATTCGTATATGGGCCAATAATTCACATGCCAACGCCAACGTCAGAGAGGCTGTAAAAGTGTAGCGTGGGTGGGCGGGTCATTGTCTTCACAGCTGTAAACATGTTGACACCTGCGACCTCTTTCAGCTTCTTTTCATTTTCCCTGTCGATATTATTATTATTATCAGAGCCAGCGAGCGCTCTGGTTTGCTTGTGTACAGATGTCACACTGCGATCCCAGCCCCCACTCGCCAGCCTGGCAGGTTTGGTTTAGCGTGCAATGGATTACGCTCAACATATGGTGTGTGTGTGTGTGTGTGTGTGTATATGGATAAACACAGGTATTTGTATATGTACACACGGGTGACAAATTAAAGGAAAAGCCTTAATAAATGAGTGGAGGAGCATAACGAATGCAGATGCCTCCAAACGTGTACTGCATGATACAGTTAAGCAATTAACATCCTAACATGCTCTGTGGCATGTATACAAATTCTGAGCAGGCCCAGCTGACCTCGATTTTGGATCAAGATGGCAAGAGGAAAGGATCTAAGTGACTTTGAAAGACATTATTGGGGCGCGAATGGCAGGAGCTTCAGTCTCAAAGACGCTCAACTAGCTAGTGTTCTCCACAAGTGAGCGAGTGTTTGTGTGGCGACACCAAGAGAACGGTACAGGCCTGACTGCTTGACCCCTACAGTGAGGGGGTCCGGAGGCTCTGTTATGCTGTGGGGGGCATTTTCCTGGCATGGTTTGGGTCAACTTGTCCCCTTAGAGGGAAGGTTCACTGGTTATCCAGATTATACTCTGGTGAAACACTTCTATCCTGATGGGAGTGGTCTCTTCCAGGATGACAATGCCCTCATCCACAGGGCACGAGAGCTAACTGAATGGTCTGATGAGTATAAAAATTATGTGAATCATATGCTATGGCCTTCGCAGTCACCAGATCTCAACCCAGTTGAACACCTATGTGAGATTTTGGACCGACGTGTTAGACAGCGCTCTCCACCACCATCATCAAAACACCAAATGAGGGAATATCTTTTGGAAGAATGGTGTTCATGGTGCCAAGAGCATTTAAGCTGTTCTGGCAGCTCATGGCGCCCAACACCTTACTGAGACACTTTATGTTGGTTCTACCTTTAATTTGTCACCCGTCTGTATAATAGTTATAAAGCATGCATGCAGTATGACGTTCTGTATTGGGCTGTACTGGGCTGTATTGGACTGTATTAAGCGCAGTATTATTCTTATTAAGTGCAGTATTATTCTTATTAAGCACAGTATTATTGCTATTAAGTGCAGTATTATTCTTATTAAGCACAGTATTATTCCTATTAAGTGCAGTATTATTCCAATTAAGCCCAGTATTATTCTTATTGAGCGCAGTATTATCGCTATTAAGCACAGTATTATTCTTATTGGGCACAGTATTATTGCTATTAAGCACAGTATTATTGCTATTAAGCACAGTAATATTCCTATTAAGCGCAGTATTATTCTCATTAAGTGCAGTATTATTCCTATTAACCGCAGTATTCTCATTAAGTGCTGTATTATTCTCATCGAGCACAGTATAATTTCAGATCAGGCGAAAGAGAAGAGGGAGTTGTGTTTGGTCTTTTCTCACGTGTCTCCTAACCCTGTCTCTCACACACCCTCGTGTTGCTCAATTCAGCGGTCTGAGCCCCCCCCACCCCCGTGTCTCTCTAAACAGAGCTCACATTAAAGCCAAATTAAAGCTTTCATATTAAAGCAGATCCGGTCTGTCTGCTTTGATTCTGCTCCCTCACCATCCAAACAACCACACCACGCTCCCTGCACCCAACTTGCCAGCGCACACACACACACACACATACACACTCACACTCCTGCCCCTACCTCCACACACCCCCACTCCTTCAGCTG